>NW_015170940.1:0-93455 GCF_001447785.1 Gekko japonicus
AACTTTTATATTTAAACTATAAAGCTTGAAAAAGGAGAAAGCAGCTGACACAACAATTCTGCCGAGAGGAGGAGAACATCTTGTGGTTTGGAAAGACCCTGGGTCGAAAGGCCTGACTTCAGACAATCTGGAAGGGGTGACCCAAAGGTCATCTGTTAGTCAAACCAAGAAGCAAAGGGCAATGGACTGCTTACTATGATATTAATAAGAAAGTATTAAAAGATTTCTCTATATATTTCTTTATTTAGCAAAGAAAATCAATATGCTTATATATATATTTTTTTTAAATTATTTTTATTTTTATTATGGTTTTCTAAACAATATTCCAACATACAGCTGTTACAAGCACTTCTTCCCAGATGAGCATACAGCCTCATTTCCTTTCAACTCTATATACAAACTTAATCCTAACCCGCCATCCTCGGTTTCCACATATACAATTTCTTCCAGTTATCCTTGAAAATTTTCCCTTCCTTCCCTTTTAATAAACATGAAATTTTATCCATTTCTGCAACTTCAAATAGCTTTTGAATGACCTCTATCTTTTCCGGAATTTCCTTTCTCTTCCAATACTTGGCAAATATAATTCTCGCTGCCGTTAAACAATGTAACAGTAAATACTTCTCCACTTTCCCATACGTCTCTGGGATCATATTAAGTAAACATAACTCTGGTTTAGGAACAATATATACTTCTAACATTTCATGTAACATACTACAAATCATCTTCCAAAATTCTTTTGCCTTAGCACAATTCCACCACATATGAAGGTAGGTACCAACATTCTGATTACACTTCCAACAGATATTCGATACTGCCTGAGAAAATTTTGCTATTCATGATGCTATGTTATGTATTTTACAATCTATTTTCCTCCTTTTAATATAATATAAATATATTATTGTAAAATCTTCTATTCCTGTATTTTAATTGGAGTTCTTAATCTGTATATTTGAATATCTGAATAATGTTTGTTTTTTAACTGGATCTGGTCATGGACCATAATATAATAAATTACTTACTTACTAATCACTGAAGATTTCACTACTTCGTCTTGCATTTTCATGTCTATTAGCAGTGTTTAGTTTATTTAGTTTTGTCTTTGCATATCTTAAAACATCTTCATCATGTTACATGTTAATTTGCCATTCAGCCTCTGTCTATAAGTTTGAACTCTTACCTTCTATTCCAATGTATTTGAAAAAGTGTCCATGCACGTGAAAGCTCATACCTTCAATAAACCTTTGTTGATCTTAAAAGTGCCACGGGACTCTGAAAGCAGACTTTACTCTCCAACAGCAGAATTCAGAAGGATATAAGCGACTTCTCAATGTTGCCATAAGGGTTTTTTAGTTCAAAGTGCCTAATAAAGGTCGTGGGCTTGACAGGATTAGGGTTGCTTTGGATAATGCTGATACCTGAACATGGTAAACAGGCTGTAGGACACCGCAGAAAGAACCAGATTCTAAAGCCCAAGATAGAAGGGACAGAGGGGAAAATGCCCACTTATCCAAGCCCTGAACAGTTGCCTCATCTCTTGATCTTTAGAGTACATGGAGGCTACCAAGTTCTAGTTGTACAATGGACAGGAATACTTGTGCAAAAAAAGAGAGAGCCAAATGCTGCTTGGTGAGGCTGAAGACTTCTACCTTGACTAGTGGAGTACCACACCGTCTGGCTAACATCATTCTAAGGCTCTAATCACTCTCTGGAGTAATGCCAACAGCCACACGCAAGAGTTGTAAGGTGAAGATTTAGCTACCAGCCAGTTCTGGCCAAAAAAGGGACCTGCAGGGAGACCAGCTATACCACCAAAAACTTCTTTACACCAAAAGGCCAGAATAGATCAGATTATTCCTCTGTTCTCTTTTGGGTCAGAGTTGCTCACTGGTCTGAACAGCTGTTTTCACAAAAGCCTATGGGCCTTTTCCTCCCACTGTTGTTTGCTTGCCTTGTGGTGGCCACGGTACCTTTGTGTCACATTTCATGCAATCTCTACAAACATGGGAGAAAGAGCCATGGTGCTATCTGTCCACACAGAAATTCATGGAGAGAAATTAGGCTTAAAAAAATCTGGGCCTTTCTGAGTGGAATCTTCTGTCTTTGAATAAAACTGGAATGATGGGGCTCAGGACAGAATGTATAGTTCCAAGATTCTTTTTCAGGACACATTTTTATCATTGTTACTACAAAAGAAAGCTGCAGGGATTGAGATTTAAATGGGGAGAGTGATTTAAGAAGGAAAGGAGATGGGAAGCAGAAGGCTGATGGCACAGAGATTAAATCCCTACCTCACATCTCTTGCATCTGTGGCAAGAAGACTTTTTAATCTTTTCTCCTTGGGTATTTGCTTTACTGAAAATCACCACCATCAGGTTGCTCTTATGTGTACCCATAAGTTTTCATAGAGGTAAAACTGGGGCGGTGGCGGCGGCGGCGGCGGCGGGGGGGGGGCCAGGAGAAAAAAATAGGTTGGGGAGATTATTGGGAGAAAACTAGCCAAGTAAAGTTCTGTGCTTAGTGTGAATATATTTTTGTTTCTGTCCCTGTGCCATGGTATCAGGACCAGTTTTTTAGCTAAGCTATTGAAGTGACTGATTGGGGTGGCACAACAAGGGAAGTGCCAATGCACAGCAGGGACCTGAGCTTGCTCCCAGCCATTAGCATCATTAGAAGCAGCCCCGTAGCGAACAACTTACAGAAAACTCATGAAGTCTGGCCTTGATTTGAGATTCATGTTGTTTCTCTCCCCCCCCCAGCTTTTAGAAGGCCATTCTCATTATCTACAGTAGTCGACTCTAGGAACAAGATCATTTTAAAGTATTCTTACAAGTCACAAAATCAGCCCCAGACTGATTCAGGCCAGTGACTCTTAGGGTGAGGCTGTGCTGTATAAAAGCAATATACACTGGACAATAATTTCCTAGAAAGCTGGCCATGAAAAAAAAATCTGTACACTGCAAAATACCCACTCCCAGCCCTCACTTTGCTAGTTTTGCACGTGACAAATAAAAAATTACGGTTGGGATGATACCATGATATATGAACGTCCTCTCGGATGTTCTCAGAACTTAAAGAGGCTATCCTTGGCAGCTCATATTTACTCAGCCTAAGACAGCTCAGTATAAAGGAGTACGTAAGAAGTATTAACAAAAAAATTCTCCCCAATACTCAGAGCTACAGAGTTGAAGAAGAAGAAGAGATTGGATTTATACCCCGCCCTTCAATTGTAGTCTCAGAGCGGCTTACAAACTCCTTTCCCTTCCCCTCCCCACAACAGACACCCTGTGAGTTAGGTGGGGCTGAGAGATCTTCCCAGAACTGTCCTTGAGAAAACAGCTCTGACAGAAACAGGGGTCGTTTGGGGCCGGAGTGCGCTGGAGCGCTGCTCTGGCAGCCCAGGAGTGGGTACAAATGGTGGTGGCGGCAAACCCCGCCCCCAGCTCCCTGCCCCAGCCCTTCTTTCTAGAGTTGCGCCACAGCAGTGGCGCAATCTTTCCATTGTATTCTATGGCCCCATAGAAAGCGGCAGCATGACTCCATAAAGAAGGGGTTTAAAGTTTAAATCCCTTCTCCCTTCTCTCTTCGCTTCCCCCCCCAGCCCACCTTGGCAGGCTGGCTGAGGAAGGGAAGGGGAGGCTTTTGAAGATGCCTCCCCTCTTTTTTCTTCCCCTTTTGACTTCTGGTGATGTCAGGGGGCGTGGTATATGCTAATAAGCTATTATGCTAATAGCCTATTAGATATGCTAATGAGCTCCTGCAGCTCTTTTTCTATGAAATGACCCCTGGACAAAACTATGGCTTGCCCAAGGTCATTCAGCAGGTGCAAGTGGAGGAGTGGGGAATCAAACCCGGTTCTCCCAGGTTAGAATCCGCTCACTTAACCACTACACCAAACTGGCTCTCACAAATCCAATAGCACCTTAGAGACTAACAAGATTTTGGGGATATAAGCTTTTGAGAGTAAAAGCTTCCTTCACTGGACTCTTGAAAACTTATACCCCGAAAATCATCTTGGTTATCAAAAGTGCTACTGGACTAGAATCTAGCTGTTCAACTGCAGACCAACACAGCTGCTTTCTGAAAATAGTCTTACAGACTAAAAGTTTTCAGCATTACAGTATCACATCAAATACACAATAAACCTGCTATTAACACAAATGTGAATACCACTAAATTCTATCTGGATTGAAAAATCAAAAATATTTATGTTTAGATAAAAAAGTACACATGTCAATGTCAAGTTCACACAAATTAAAATACCAGCCTATAACTATATATTATATTTTGTTATTCTTCTTACAGCAGATTTGTGATTTTATAAATCTAAACTGGACCCAGTGGTATGTACATACAGTCATATATAATACTGTACATAGAAGATAGATGCAGGTGGGATAGCCATGTTGGTCTGAAGTAGCAGAACAAAGTTTGAGTCCAGTGGCACCTTTAAGACCAACAAAGTTTATTTACAATATAAGCTTTCATGTGCATGCACACTTCCTCAGATACTTGCACACGAAAGCTTATATTGTGAATTAAACTTTGTTGGTCTTAAAGGTGCCACTGGACTCTTCTACTGTACATAGAAGAAATCCTACTGCTTATTTTATAATTTTTTAAAAATAACTGTGATGTTGAATGAATATGATTGAAACACTAAATACACTGGATGTCTAGTTAAGGTCTCAGGACAAAAGCCCTTGCGACCTGGCCCACTTTGGGTGGGTGGTGATGGATATCGTTCAAACTTTTGGTCAGGATAATCTTCAGACTTCTGGGACAGGAAAGGTCAAAATTATGAGTCAGGTTCTTGCAGACAATGTTGTTATTCATGTTAACATCCAAAGAGTACACTTAAGAAATGTTTTATCACCTGTGCCATAGATGTTCCCTTAATCTCCATAACACCCTTTGGGAGAAATCTTGAATACTACTCATAAACTCATATCTACAGACAACATATTAATTAATTAATTAAATTAGATTTGCTAGGCTGCCCTTCCCTACAAGTAGGGCTCAGGGGGGCTTACAACAGAATAATAATTAAACAACACTAAAACCATTAAAACAGATCAATGGATGAAAACAGGAAACATATACCAGATGGTGGAAAATCAGCTCCCATAGTCTCCTTGGGGGGAGAGGTTGCGAGGGATGGGGGAGTATATGAGAGTGCCAGATGTCCTCCCCCGTCACTGTCCTCAACCAAATGTCTGGCGGAACATCTCTGCCTTACATGCCCTGCGGAAAGGTAATAACTCCTTGTCTTCTAGCAGAGAGTTCCACCAGGTGGAGGCCAGGGTCAAAAAAACCCTGGCCCTGGTTGAGGACAGCCAGATTTCTCTCGGGCTAGGGACCACTAGGAGGTTTTTGTTTCCTGAGTGCAGTGCTCTTCCAGGGGCATACTGGGAGAGGCAGTCCCGAAGGTATGTAGGTCCCTGACCGTTAAGGGCCTTAAAGGTCAGAACCAAGTGTTATGTACGCGGACCGCCACTAGGGGTCCATGGCACAGACAGGAGCTTAGCTCCCCTGATCAATAGGAACATAGGATCCTAGTTTCCCTGGCACCAACCAATAGCCGCTTTGGCGGGAAATTCAAACCCTCCAATGGGACTAAGGGGGTGCTGGGTGGGTGTGTATATAGTTGGCCTTGCAGGGCCGTTTTAGTTGGTTAGTTGTAAAGTACAATAAATGTGTGCAAACGCATTTCATCGTCCGAGTTCTCCATGCGGCGAACCTTCGATCCAGCCCACCCCGAACTCTAGGATTCATGGATGGACCAACTGACTTGCCACCTCACCTACAATGAGGTAACCGATCCAGGAAAACGACGGGCACTTCTCAGCTCCTGTGGCGTGACCACAGTCTGCCTAGCCAAGAGCCTCCTTGCACCCTGGGTGATCCTCGAGTGCTCGTATGAGGAAATAATAGATGCCCTGACAAAGTACCTCATGCCCCGGCCTACCACGTTCGTCAGGCGGATCGAGTTCCAGGGCTGCGTCCAGAAACCGAGTGAGTTGGCCGCCACTTTCATGGCAGTCCTGCGACAGCTGGCCATGGACTGTGCCTTCACCAAGGTGGAGGAGAACCTATTAACGCAATTTGCATGGGGCATCAGCGACCTAAAGCTGCGGAGGAAGACGATCGGTACCGCCGCCATCAAGATCGATGAGGCCCTCCGACTCGCCATCGCCGATGAGGCCTCTCACTGCGACCGTCCCCCGGCGGCATCTCATCTAGTACTCCCTGACTCGGCCCCCGAGAACTTGGATGAGGACATCCATCTCGTCCGTCTGCCCTCTCGCCAAAAGCCACCGGGATCTGCGGCATCCGCGTCCACCAGAAAGACCACAGGTCGTTCCTCATGCGCAAGCTGCGGAGAGGCACACAAGCGTAAGTCCTGCTGATTCCGTGCCACACCTGTGGGAAACAGGGTCATCTTGCTCATGTCTGCCGGTCCAAGGGAAGCCGGCACCAGCAGCCTCCAGCTCAGTTGCACTGCCAGGCTGCCACCACCTACAAGATGGCAGCAGAGACTTCCGACCTCTACCTTCTCACAGACCGGCCATCCCTCCAGGTACTACGCCTCCCTAAATTATCAGATACCCCGAAGATCCAAGTAACGGTCCGGATCGAGGGGTCCTCCTGCCCAATGGAAGTGGACTCAGGGTTGGCAGCATCCATCATTTCGGTGGACACGCTACACAGACTCTGCCCTCAGGGGGGACCCCGCTTATGCCCATCCCCTTTGACTTTGGTGGACTTCCAAAGGAACCCAGTTCCTATCAGGGGGGTGGGGACTTTCCGGGTATAGTACCAGGGTTTCGAGGGACTGTTGGACTTGATTGTTGTGGAGGGGAATCTGGTCAGTCTGCTGGTTTGCGCCACTGGACATCATGGTCTGGGGAGTGCATAAATGTGGTCCTAGGGATTTTGCAGAAGTTTGCGGGGAGTTTCCCGCTGTTTTTGATGGGGCTTTAGGATGTTACAAGCCCCCCCAGTTTCCTTACAGTTAGACCCCCTGGTGGCTCCTATCCGCATGCATTTCTGCACAGCTCAAATCGCCATACGACCAAAAATTGATGCGGAGCTTGACCGCTTAGTAGTGCAAGGGGTCTTGGAGCCCGTTTCACATGCCATATGGGAAACGCCTATCGTAATCCCCCTTAAGCCCAACGGTGAAGTCCGCTTCTGTGCGGACTATAAATGCACAATAAATAAGGCCCTTCAGGACCACTCCTATCCGGTCCCGGTCATCAGTCATGTTCTGGCCTCTGGCGGGAGCTAAGATTTTCGGGAAACTTGATCTGGCGCAAGCCTATCAACAGTTGCCGGTCGACGAGGCCACAGCCACAGCGCAAATGATAGTCACCCACAGGGGGGCCTTTAAGGTAAAGAGGTTACAATTCGGCGTGAGTGTAGCCCCGGAAAATTTCCAACAATTAATGGATTCATTGTTAAAAGGGATCCCTGGAGTGACGCCGTTCTTCGACGACGTCTTGATTGCCGCGGCGTCCCCTGACGACTTCGCCTCTCGCCTCTGAGCTGTCCTGCAATGTTTTGACTCAGCTGGCCTCAAAGTGAACCGGGAGAAATGCCTCCTCGGGGTTTCTGAAGTGGACGTCCTGGGGTTCAGGGTAGATGCTACTGGCCTTCATCCAGCTAAAGACAAAGTGAAGGCCATCGTGGAGGCTCTTGTCCCCACATGTAAAGCTGAACTACAGGCGTTCTTGGGACTAATAAACTTTTATCATGCCTTTTTGCCACAGAAGGCTGCTGTAGCGGAGCCCCTACACCGGCTCCTGGATGTCGGCCCCTTGGTCCTGGGGCCCAAGGGAAGCGGTAGCATTCAGGGGAGTGAAAGCGCTTTTAATTTCAAACGACGTGCTGGCCCACTTTGATGAATCCCCACCGGTTGTCCTTGCGTGTGACGCCTCTCCCTATGGCATCAGCGTGGTGCTGGGCCACGTGCTCCTGGATGGCCACGAGGTTCCCGTGGCCTATTACTCCAGAACCTTAACGGCTGCGGAGCACAACTATGTGCAAATCAACAGGGAGGGGTTGGCGATCATTGCTGGGGTCAAGAAGTTTCACAACTTCGTTTACGGGCGCCCTTTCACAATTGCTATGAACCATAAGCCCCTCTTAGGCCTATTAGCTGCCGACAAGCAGACGCCCCAAGTCTTGTCACCATGGGTCCTCAGGTGGTCCCTTTTTCTGGCTGGCTACCAGTACCGCCTGGAACACCGCCCGGGCAAGGCGATGGGTCATGCCGACTCACTGAGCCGGCTACCGCTGCCAGTCGCGGACGTCAATCCCGCTCCTGCGCCAGGGATCCTGCTCATCAAAAGCCTCCTGGAGCCTCCATTGCAAGCTGCCGACATCGCTGCCAAGTCAGCTCGCGACCCCCTCCTCTCCCAGGTCTTGGGCTGGGTGGTGAGGGGTTGGCCTACATCATCCCTGGGGGCCGAGTTTAAAGCTTTTAGCACCCAAAAAGATGAACTCTCAGCCCTGAAAGGATGTCTCCTGTGGGGAGACCGAGTCGTGGACCCTGGCGCCCTGTGACAGCAAGTTCTCACAGCTCTCCACGAGGCGCACCCCGGCATAGTAAGGATGAAGGCTCTGGCCCGGAGCTATGTGTGGTGGCCGGGAATTGACGCCGAGATCGAGTCATGGGTCTGGAGGTGCCAAACTTGCCAAGAAGTTCGGCCCAACCCGCCCAGCGCACCTACGCAGCCATGGGAGTCAACCCGCAAACCACGGTCTCGGCTTCATATCGATTTTGCCGGGCCATTTCAGGGACTATTATTCTTAGTGACGGTTGACTCCTACTCTAAGTGGCTGGAGATCAGCCCCATGTCTACCTCTTCTACAAAGGCAGTGATCAGATCCCTCCGCTGGATTTTCGCCATGTATGGCCTGCTGGACACAATAGTCTTTGACAACGGGGCAGCCTTCACGTCATTGGAGTTCCAGGAGTTCCTCCAGAGAAACCTGATACGGCACATCCGATCAGCGCCCTTCCACCCCGCGACCAACAGCCAGGCAGAGAGAATGGTGCGTACCATGAAGGAAGCCCTAAGCTGGATTTCAGATGGGGACTGGGAGTTCCGCTTAGCCCGTTTTCTCTTGACCCAGAGGACAACACTCAACCCTGTCATCGGCCACAGCCCCGCAGAACTACTGATGGGCCGGCACCCGACTACTCTGTTGGATCGCCTACACCCAGACCGGGCACCAGAATCAAGGAGGTTGGTCGAACAGCGCGAGGCTCCGAGAGGGTTCTTTCCAGGGAACCCAGTATTCCTCTGGAACTACGGGACCGGGCCTCCCTGGATCGCGGGCTGAGTCACCAAAGTCAGGGGCCCACTCTCCTACGAGGTGTCAACAGACGGCCAACTTTTGCAGAAACACATTGACGAACTACGGAGGCGACAGCTCCCGGAGGCAGGAGAACCCCCCCAGTTAATGGCAGGAGCTGGGACACACACTCAGGAACCCAGCGTCCAAGACGACACCCTGAACAGCGAGGAGGCCACGCGGAGCGGAACACTTCTGGGAGTAACCGAGCCAGAAGCACAGCAGCCGACACCACAGCTGGCGCCACAACCACAGGTCACCATTAGTCAACCAGAACCCGTAGTTAGTGAACCAGTGCCGGCCCCCAGGCGTTCCCTCAGAGAGCGCCGCCCCCCCGCCTACTTGCAGGACTACGTTACATAGGTAGGGTCTGATCTATGGGGGGAGGAGTGTTATGTACGCAGACCGCCACTAGGGGTCCACGGCACAGACAGGAGCTTAGCTCCCCTGAACAATAGGAACATAGGGTCCTAGTTTCCCCAGCACCAACCAATAGCCGCTTTGGCGGGAAATTCAAACCCTCCAATGGGACTAAGGGGGTGCTGGGTGGGTGTGTATATAGTTGGCCTTGCAGGGCCGTTTTAGTTGGTTAATTGTAAAGTACAATAAACGTGTGCAAACACATGTCATCGTCCGAGTCCTCCATGCGTCGAACCCAGTACTTTTCACCAAGACCTTTAACTTGAACTGGTGCTCCACTGGAAGCCAGTGCAGCTCACACAGCACTGGTTGGATATGTGCTGTCTGAGGGGTCCCAGTAAGGATGTGTGTGGCTGCATTCTGGATCAGTTGGAGTTTCCGGGTCAGGTGCAAGGGTAGGTCCATGTAGAGCGAATTACAGTAGTCTATCCTGGAGGTGACCGTTTCGTGGATCACCGTGGCTAGGTCGGGGCAAGACAGATAGGGAGACAGTTGCCTAACCTGGTGCAGTTGGAGAAATGCCAGCCTGGCAACATTCACAACGTGGGCCTTCATAGACAAGGAGGAGTCCAGAGTCATGCCTAGGCTCTTGATGGTCTGTGCCGGTGACAAAGGCACACCCTCAAGAGTCGGGAGTTGACAACTCAACTGAGGCCCCCCACCCCCCAGCCACAGGGCCTTTGTCTTACCTGGATTTAGTTTCAGACGACTCTGCTTTAACCATCTTACCATGTGTTTTGTGTGTTTTTTTTAAGAGGACTGTACATAAGTCAGGAGTAGGAAGTGGGAGTGATTGCAAGTTGCAGGTGTATTTTATACTGTGTGACAGAATAATAAAGCTAACTTGGAGACTGGCAAGGAGGCGTTTTATTGCGATATAATATTTTGGTGACGAATTGGGATGGCTTTTTTGCCTTTGAACCCACCAGCCTGTTTTTTACAAAGTCCAGGTGAGCCTCCGATTGCTTTTATTTCATGAATTCGTATGTTCGGAAGCTTGCACTGCTTATTCACTCCTTGGGAGTAGAAGGACAACATATGAATGATAATAAGTATGAGACTGCTCTTGCTGCACTGAAGAAATTTTTTGTGCTCAAGGTTAATGTGATTGCTAATCGTTATAAGTTCCGTCAGTGGGAACAGAAACCGGGGGAGTCAACCTTACAATATATTGCAGCTTTGAGAGACTTAGTCGGCTCCTGTGAGTTTGGAGTGCTGGCTGATGAGATGATTACAGACCAGCTGGTTGAAAAAACAATGCCTCGTATAAGGGAACGCTTTTGGAATCAGAACTTTCACTGGACAAGGCTATAACATTTGCAACTCAAATTGAGGCAGCTGTAAATGAAACCAAGATGATAAGTTCGGGCACTGGAGATGGAATACAGAGGGTGGAACTGTTGCAGAGGATGCCAACACAAAGCCATGATTCTGCAAAGGAGTCAAAAGAATATGCTGAAAAGCCAGGAAGCCAGCGAAATAGAATGTCAACAAAAATGTGTTTTCGTTGTGGCTCCATACAACATCTGGCAAACTACCCTAAGTGTCCTGCAAAGGGAGTACAGTGCAATTATTGTAAAAAAATTGGACACGTCTCTAAGACGTGTTCTAGTCGTCAGAATAATTATCAGGTGCATGCAGTTCAAGTACCTGATGTAAAAGTTTTGAATGTGGATGGGAGTAGAATTGTGTCTGAAGCAAAAAGAATTATATTTGTTAACCCCTTGGGGGAGGGTCAGGAAATTGAACTGATGTTAGATATGGGTTCAGCTGTGTCTATACTACCTGAGGCACTTTATTTGGAATATTTTGGGAGTGTGGCATTAGTAGAGCCAAAATTGCAGTTGATGTGTTATTTACAGAACCAAATACCTTTGTGTAGTTGTTTACCTGCTAAAGTGAGTTTTGGTACATGTTGTGCACCTATAGAATTTTATATTATGCCTAATGGTACTCCTATCCTTGGTAGGGATTTGTTTGCTGCATTAAAACTGATGGCTTGGATTGGTCTCCTTCTGCACAAGCCCATCCTCATTTTTAATCACTGGTAACAACGGTAGTGGATGGACATATTATGGCTAAACAATTGGATGTTGAACCCTCACAGGAAGTTCCCTTTTGTTTTCCTTCTGCATGTGGGGATACCTCTGTGCAGGGTATTGGTTGTGCAAAGGGATTTGTCCACAAAGTAAAAGTGAGACCTAATGTGGTTCCTGTGTGCAACAGAAGTTACAGCGATTGCCATTTGCTGTGAGAGATGCTGTGTCAGAAGAGCTTAAGAAATTGGTGCAGAAGGATATTATTGAGGAGGTGGACTCATCAGAATGGGTTTCTCCTATAGTGGTGATAAGAAAGAAAGATGGAAGTATATGCCTTTGTGTAGACCTTAGAGAACCAAATAAGGCTGTTGTGATTGATAGCCACCCATTGCCACGTATAGAAGAGGTGTTTTCAGAATTGGCAGGGTCGAGGATGTTTTCTACTTTGGATCTGCAGAGTGCATATCATCAAGTTATGCTGCATAAAGAAAGTAGAGACCTTACAGCATTCATTACACACGAAGAGAGTAATTTACAATCAGTATTAAGGCGCATTAGTGCAGTTGGACTGGAACTTAATATGGAAAAATGTAAACTTAGACAGGTAGAACTCTCTTTTTTGAGACATAGTGTTTCAGCAGCTGGGCTGAAACCTGATTTGGATCATGTTGAAGCGATTATGCAGGCACCACCTCCTGCTGATTTACAAGGCCTGCGTTCTTTTTTGGGGCTGATGTCATGGTATGCAAAGTTTATTTCTAATTATGCCTCGGTTATTGAGCCACTTAGAGAGCTGTTGCGTGGGAGTACAACCCTGGTATGGTTATCGGTGGCTCAGGCTAGTTTCAATACTGTAAAAGACCTGATTGTCCATAGTCCTGCTGTGGCATTGTTTGAACCATCATTGCCCATAATTGTAACAACTGATGCTTCGGACCATGGATTGGGAGCCGTGCTGACACAGCTCCATGAGGGTAAGGTGGAAAAGACAGTGGCATTTGCATCAAGGACATTGACTCAGGCTGAGAGAAAGTATTCTGTGGTTGAAAAGGAGGCACTTGTGTGTTTGGGCCACACAAAAGTGGAGAACTTATTTGTGGGGCCACTTATTTAAACTATGTACTGACCATAGTCCCCTGACAACATTATTGACATCAAAAGGATTGGGAAGGGCAGGGAATCGAATTGCTAGATGGTCAGCACGATCACTCTCTTTTATTTATGAGACTGAATACAAACCAGGGGCAGAGAATGTGATAGCTGATTGTTTGTCCCAGCTGCCTTTGCCATCCTCAGGCATATTGCCAGAAGAGGATGTAGAAGTGGTTGCATTGCTTTCAAGTATCCCAGTTGCAGTGACACAGGAGAAATTTCAAGCTGAATGTTTCAAGCAGAGATTAAGGGGAGTTTTGTTGAATAAATGGCCTAATAAGGAAAAAGGAATTGAGCCAGAATTGTCACCTTATTTTAGAGTACGTGATGAACTCTCATTGCAAAACGGTTGTATTTTATGAGGGACACATCGATTGCTGGTCCCGAAGGAATTGCGGTCTACATTTATAGCTTTGGATCATGATACAAACCAAGGGATTGTACGTACTAAACAACGATTGCGGGACTTGTATTGGTGACCTGGAATGGATTCCCAAGTGGAAGCAGTCTTAAGGCTTGTGCCACTTGCCAGTTACATGATAAAACTGCAGTAACACATCCAGCACCACTACAGCCAGTCACATTCCCACATTCTGCTTGGGAAAAGGTCACCATTGATATTGTGGGACCTTTTGAGACTGCCCCTATTGAATGTCGTTATGCTATCACTTTAATAGATTATTTTAGTAAATGGCCAGAGGTAGGATTTACATCACAAGCTACGTCTGCTACTGTGATTAAGTTTTTGGCTGTGGTTTTCAGTAGGGAAGGGGACTCTAAAGAGTTGATTTCTGATAATGGTGCCCAATTTTCTTCTTTGGAATTTGAAATGTTCCTTAAGGAACGGAATATTATACATAGGAGGTAATCAGTGTATTATCTGCAAGCTAACGGAGAAATTGAGCGGTTTAATAGAAGTCTGAAGGATAGCTTGCAGACAGCTACATTGGAAGGAAGGGCATGGATTGCTTTTACAACTGATTTTCTGCAAGCATATAGGGCAACGAGGCATGCTACAATGCAAAGATCACCGGCAGAATTATTACATGGGAGAGAGATGCATACTAAGTTAAATGTTGCCGGAATGTCAGACGCAAGGACTGATGTGTCATCAGAATTACAAAAAAGGGTGGTTCAAAAGCAAGAGAAGTATAAGGCTTATACAAATAAATGAAGGGGCGCTAAGGATGTTAAATTTGAATGTGGCTCATTTGTTAGAGTAAGAAGACTTGGGATTTTGAGAAAGGGGGAATGTAAGTTTACTTCATCCCATAAGATTATGGAGAGGAAGTCATCCAGGAACTGGTTAAGTCATGCCTTTGCTCACTCGATAGGCTATGCAAATTTTTTTTGTTGCGTGGCTCCCATTGGAGTGGCCTAGGCTGACCTCTCCAGTCATGTCCAAGCCCTGTTTGTGAAAGTATTTCCTCTGCCTGTATGCCTTCATTGATATCCCCAGCGGTTGAATGTTGTTCTGTTACCGGCATCCGGACCGTTGCACCCTGGCCCTGTAACTTGTAGCCTGATTGGGTGGGATGTGAATGACTTCTCCCCCACTGAAGAGAAAGAACCTTCAGGTAGGTATAATGTACCATTCTCCTTCAGTGGGGGGAAGTCATCCAGGAACTGGTTAGCTGTACCCAAGCTGTTGTTCTAGGGTGGGAGACTGATTAAGTGTTCTTCTTTATTTGTAAGTTACGGCTCCACCACCTGCTGTAATACTCTTCAGCCAAATGCTGCCTCAGCCGAGGCCGCTTGGTCCATTCTGTAGTGTTTCACAAATGTGGAAAAGGACGCCCAGGTGGCCGCCCTGCAAATCTCCTCGACTGTGGCACATGTAAAGAAGGCGGCGGTCGTTGTATCTGCCCTCGCAGAATGTGCGGTGAGCTGGCCTGGAGGTGCGAGACCCTGCATCTCATATGCTTTCGAGATGCACTGTGTAATCCAGTAGGCCAATGTGGCCTTAGAGGCCTTCTTTCCTTGATTTGGGGCACAGTATGCCACGAATAGAGCGTCTGTCCGTTGAAAGGTGGCCGTTCTGTCAATGTACGTACATAGAGCCCTACGTACGTCCAGTTTGTGCCAGGTTTTCTCCTTAGGCTGCGTTGGATGTGGGCAGAACGAAGGCAACGTAATTGGCTGGTTGAGGTGGAAGGCAGAATTGACCTTAGGAATGAAGGACGGGTCCATCCGCAAGGAGACAGAGTCTTTCTGGAAGATGCAAAGCTCCTTCCTCGCTGAAAGAGTGGCCAGCGCAGATATCCTCCTGGCTGTAGTCACTGCGATGAGAAAGGCGATTTTCCATGACAGGAGGCGGGGTTTAGCCTTCCTGAGTGGTTCGAACGGAGGATTAGTCAAGGTGCCCAAGAACTTGTGAAGACTCCACGTTGGGAATCTGTGCCGGACTGGGGGAGCCAGCTGCGTTACCCCTTTTAGAAATGTCTTTACATAAGTGCTCGTTGACACCTTCCGCCGTGCCTCACTACCCATACATGCCTGTATGGCTGCCACTTGTTGTTACAGTGTGTTCGACCGAAGTCCTTTTTTCCACCCTTCAGAGAGAAAAAGGATGATTTCCCTGTCTTTGGCGTGCAGGGGACATATGCCCTGTGTCGTGGCCCAGCTTATGAATGTTCTCCACGTATGGCTGTATATGTGGTGGGTAGAAGGCCTCCTTGCCTGTAGCATAACCTCGACCACCTCCCTGGGAAATCCTTGGGTCGTTAGTAGTGTGCGTTCATTTCCATGCTGTCAGTTGTAGCCACGTCGGGTCTGGGTGGAGAATGGGCCCCTGCTGAAGCAAATCCTGTCTCTGAGGCAACGTCCATGGTTCTGCGGACGACAGCTGAATCAGATCCAAGAACCACGGTCGCCTCGGCCAGTGAGGTGCGACGAACACCACTATGGCTCTCTCCCGTTGGATTCTGTTGAGTGTTGCCCCTATTAGGGCTGTGGGAGGGAAGGCGTGCAGGAGACCGTGTGGCCAAGGGTGGGATAACGCGTCGACTCCCTCTGCTGTGGGGTCTTGGTACCTGGATATGAACGGTGATTTTGTGAAGTCGCTAGTAGGTCCATTACTGGCATCCTGAATTGTCTTGTGAGCTGAACGAAGACCTTCTTCTCCAGTGCCCATTCACCCGGGTCCAGATCCTCCCTGCTCAGCCAGTCGGCCTGTAGGTTGGAGAGGCCCTTCAGGTGTTCCGCTTTGAAGCTTATGGTGTCTCTCTCTGCCCATCGCAGAAGTATCCTGGCTTCGTGGAAGAGGGACTTTGACCTAGTGCCCCCCTGCCTGTTGATGTGCGCTTTTGTTGACATGTTGTCGGTGCACACCACCACATGCTTGTTCTGTATGTGTTGTTGAAATGCCCTCATTGCCAACGTAACTGTCCGCAGTTCCAGCCAATTTATGCTGTGGGTGGCTTGTTCCAGGGACCACCTGCCCTGCGCGATCAGGTGGCCGCAGTGCACACTCCAGCCCCTTTTGCACGCATCCGTGGTTATCATGATTTGCTGGGGCCGGAGGAAGCTGATGGTCTTGTTCAGATTCGATGGCAGTGTCCACCACCGCAGGTCGTTCCGCAGTTCCTATGTGATGTGAATTGGAATGTGCCGTTTTTTGGCAATGTCCAACTGAAAGGGAAGAAGGGCCCATTGGAGAGGCCTAGCGTGGAATCTCGCCCATGGGATCAAGTCGATTGTGGAGATCATCAGGCCCTGCAGTGTCACCAGTTGCATCAGGTCTATCCGTTCCTTGGTCCTGACGGCCGCCACTAGGGCCCAGAGCTTGAGCTGTTTTCCCCTTGGTAGTGACACCGTGGCCTGCTTTGTGTTCAGCCTTGCGCCCAGGTGCACTAGGTCTTGCGTCAGAGTGAGGTGGCTCTTCTCCTCGTTGATGAGGAAGCCGTGCGCACACAGGAACTCTTTTGTCCTCTGAGTGTTGCGGGCCACCATTTCGTAGTCCCCGGCTCGTATGAGGGCATCATCTAAATACGGATGAATGTGTATCCCTTCCAGGCGCAAGGCTGCCACAAGGGTCACCATGACCTTGGTGAACACTCTGGGAGCTGAAGAGAGACCAAATGGCAAAGCCTTGTATTGGAAATGCTGGTCCCGAAAGCAGAAGCGCAGGAATCGCCTGTAAGATGTGTGTATAGGGAGATGCAAGTACGCCTCCTTGAGGTCCATAGAAGTCAGGAAGTCGCCCCGCTGTAAGGCTTGTAGGATGTGGCGGAGGAATTCCATCCTGAATTTCCTGTGTGCCACCCATCTGTTCAGGCCTCTCAGGTTCAGAATCGCTCCCCAGTCCCCCAACTTCTTTGGTACTATGAACAAGACCGAGTACACTCCCTGGAAGCGTTCTCCTATGGCCCCAATCTCTTGGAGGTGCAGTTGCTGCAGTCGTTCCTTGTTCCTTGGAGTCGGTGATGGGTTGAAGCTGTTGGGGGGCATGCCAGTGAACTCTATCCTGTAGCCCTGGGAGATGATCTCTCGCACCCAGTGGTCCATGGTGGTCTGGCTCCAGGTGTGTGTGAAGGCCTGGAGCCGTCCCCCGATCAGGCAGTCATGCCGATTGCTTTTTGGGAGGTGTACCTTTGTCAGTCCTGAAGGTGGCCCCGGGTTTTGGATTGGTTCTTGCGCCGTACTTGAAGGATTTGAAGGGCCTGTGGTCTCTGCCATCACGTCCACGGCTTTGGTTGTAGGAGCCGCGAAAGGAATGAGATGTCCTGCCCTTGTTGTCTCGCTCACTTCGATAGGACGACAACGGCATGGCCTTCTTCTTCTCCCTGGTCTCCACAAGCACCTTGTCTAGATTTGATTCACCAAAGAGAAGTCTACCTGAAAACTTCTCTGTAGCCAGGTTGCTTTTTGAAAGTATGTCTACTTTCCAATGCTTGAGCCAAATGTTGCAACGTATGTTGATATTAGCAGCCTGAGCCCTGGAACTGGATGTTGTCCTGGGAGGCATCAGCTGCAAATTCTGCCGCTCACTTCATTTTTAGTAATGTTCTCCTCAATGTCAGAGGATCGATGTCCGGGTTCTGTAAGAGATTGTCAGCCCAAATAGCGATGGCCCTGGTGAAGTTGGACAGTGTTGCGGTGGAGCGTATTGCCAGTGACATGGCCCCGTGCGCCTTCTTCAGGGCGGTTTCATTCTCTCTGTCCATCGCGTCCTTAAGGGCATTTTCTCCATCTTTAGGAAGCACCGCCCCCGAGTGTAAGGCCACCACTGGAGCGTCGATCAATGGTACCTTCAGGTCTTCCATTGTTTCCTCAGGTAATGTGTAAAAACGCCTCGCCACAGACAAAAGGGCATTACCCCCGCCAGGATTGGCCCACTCTTCCCATATGACGTCATCAAAGTAATCAGGAAATGGTGAAAAGGTTTGGACCTTAACAGGCTTTCTGAAACCTCTAGGGTCCAGCTTACCTGAAGCTGAGGACCTTGGCTTTTCAGTCACCTCCATCTGGTAGTTAAGGGTGGAAATGACCTTAGTTAAGAGTCGTTGGAAGTGTTCAGTTTGAAAAAGACGAGAGGATGTGGGTTTAACCTTCGCTTCATCCCCTGACCATTCCCCTTCTTCTTTCCCATTCAAGGATGTGATGGTGGACACCTGCTCAGAACTGATGCTGTTCAGGCGCTCCCTCCCTGGGATTCCGCCTGGCTGCGGCTGGTCCCGAGCCTCGGGGCCGATTTCCTGCTCCCTTTTATCTTCTCCCTATGAGGCTCCTGATGCCTCGTTATGGATAGGGGTTCTGTGTCCCTGCGACCTTTTAGGTGAGGCCGGGGACCTGGAGCCCGATGAGGAGCGGGAGGTTTGGGGACGGCAATGTCTCCTTCCCCTGGGGGAACCCCTCCCTCTGTCCTCCTGCCCCCTCTGCGATGCTGAGAACTGGGCTGCACCCCCCCGAGTCTCTGGGTTGAGGGGCCAGCATGGGGCAGGCCAGGATCCTCCCGGTAGTGGCCACATCCAGGGAGACCTGGCTGGGAACAGTTGGGGAACGAAGAAATTCGGGCCCGCTCCCCCCGCCCCCTGCGCTGGCTGGGGACAGGATGGCTGAGCAGGCTGGAAGGATTGGGGCTGACCGAACTGTGGCTGCAGCAGATGCGGCGTGGCCGGGTGTGCAAAGGCCGCCGGTGGCCATGTTCCTGGCGCTGGCAAGGTTCCCCAGGGCATGAAGTTTGGGGCTGGTGCCGGGCTTGGAGCCGGTGCGGGGCGCGGATTGTTGGGTGGAGGTTGGTCTTGCTCTGGCGCCTCTCCGCATGGACAAACTCCCGTCAGGGCCGTCCCCTTGGAACGGACTCACCCGAAGGGCTCACCAGTCCTGCAGCTTTTCTGTGGCGGTTCCTCCTTCCCACTCCGCTGGCCGCCGCGCCAGCCACTTTTGCGGTCTTCTTCTTCTTGGTGGGCAGGGGAGAGCAGAAGCCCGTGGGCTTCAACCGCTCAGATCCCCTGCCACTGCTGGTCGCCGCCACCGCCATCTTGAAGCGCGTGGGGGGGTGAACGGGGATCGGCCGGCTCTTTGCGATCAGCCAGCCCCATGCTGCTGGAGCACCCTTCCTCTGTTTGTTGCAGCGGCGCGTCTCCCAGCCGCTGATCTCCCAGCAGTCCGACCCCCAGTACCTCGGGGGTACTGGGCTGCTGCTCCATAGGGTGCTCCGTCGCGGCCATTTCCCCTCCTCCCGGAACCTCGGGAGGTGGTGGGGGCCGAGTCTTCCTCCTTCTCTCCTGGGTCATCGCTTCTCTGAAGTCTTCCTTCTTGGATCCTGGAAGGAAAGAAACTCCTTTTCATCTGTGTAAATCCCTTGCTGGTTTTTTTGTTTTTGCAGTGCTTCTGGCTTGGAGGAGGAGCTCCAGATGTCCTACCCAGCGCAGGGCTATGCAGGAACTGGAGAGGTCAGCCTAGGCCACTCCAATGGGAGCCACGCAACAAAAGAAATTTGCATAGCCTATCGAGCGAGCAGAGGCATGACCTAACCAGTTCCTGGATAACTTCCCTCCACTGAAGGAGAAAGGGCCATATACCTACAGATTATCAGATGGCCGTGTATGGAATGCTTCTTATTTGGTACCTGCGTATTCTAGTGAGAATGAAGTGAGTTTTGAATCAGAGGGTTCTCCTTTGTTACCAGTGATTAAAAATGAGGATGGGTCTGTGCATAAGGAGACCAATCCAAGCCATCAGTTGGGACGTCCAGATGCATCTCAAGAGACACTATTACCGTCATCGTCATTATCTCAAAAAGTACCACCAGTTGTTGAAACAGAGGAGAAAGGAAGAATGAGATGACCGCCTGTTTGGATGAAGGACTATGTTATGGATTGAGAAAAGGGGGAGATGTTGTGTGTGTTTCTTTAAGAGGACTGTATATAAGTCAGGAGTAGGAAGTGGGAGTGATTGCAAGTTGCAGGTGTATTTTATACTGTGTGACTGAGAATAATAAAGCTAACTTGGAGACTGACGAGGAGGCATTTTATTGTGATATAACACCACAGCCTCCAGACCCTCAGCTAGATTCCCAGGAACGGTAGTCGGTTGGCCGTCCATCAACAGAAATAGCTGGGTGCCATCAGTATATTGATGGCACCCCAGCCTGAAACTCCACACTAGCTGGGCGAGGGGATGCATGTAGATGTTAAATAACATTGGGGAGAGAAGTGCCCCCTGAGGGACCCTGCATCTGAGCAGGAACCTTGGGGACACTGTCCCTCCCAGTGCCACCCTCTGTCCCTGACCATGGAGGAATGAGGTAAACCGTTGCAAGGCTACCCCATGAATTCCAGCATTGGTGAGGCGGTGGGTCAGCAGATCATGATCGACTGTGTCGAACACTGCTGTAAGGTCAAGTAGTAACAGCAGTGCCGACCCGCCTTGATCCAGCTGTCTGCAGAGATCATCTGTAAGGGCAACCAGTACTGTCTCCATCCTGTAGCCAGGGCAGAAGCCAGATTGAAATGGGTCCAACACCGATGTGTCATCCAATAATTTCTGGAGCTGTTCTGCCACCGCTCTCTCAATTACCTTACCCAGAAATGAGAGACTCGAGACTGGGCGGTAATTTGCAAGGTCCATAGGATCAAGATTTGGTTTTTTCAAGAGTGGAACAACTACTGCCTCCTTCAACCCCTCTGGAAAAGTCCCCGAACTCAGGCACAGATTGATAATGTCTTCCAGGGGGGCCTCGTAGCCTCTCAACGCTGGCTTTCACCAGCCTCGAGGGGCATGGATCCAAGGGACAGGTAGTTGGCCTAACAGCATCCAGGAATTCTGTCAAAATTGGCTTGGGAGAGATGGATGTAGGTATCAAAAACTGAATCCAGAAGCAGCCAAGGGGCCTCCAGTTCACATACTATATCAATGTTGACAGGAAGGTCATGGCAGAGCGACAGGGCTTTATCTGCAAAAAAGCTCACAAATGCCTCACAGCTTAAAATCGAATTCCTATTATTTTGGGTCCTCTCAGAGAGGGACATGAGAGACCTGATTACCCTAAATAGTTGTGCTGGGTGAGAGCTAGCAGACGTGATGGAGGCTGCATAAAATTCTCTTTTACCAGTCTTCACCACCACTTCATAGGATTTCGTAAGCGTCCTATAAGATGCTCTTGTAGTTTCATCACGAACTTGCCCACCAAATCTGCTCCAGTCGCCTAAGCTCCCGCTTCATCCCCCTAAGTTCCATAGTATACCAGTGAGATGATTTTAGATGGGGGCAAAGAGGACATTGGGGGGTGATTTTGTTGATGTCTTCAGAGAGCCGGGCATTCCACTCCTCTATCAGCTCATCTAAGGAATCACTGGAGGGCGTCAGCTCCCGCAGAGCATTCTGGAATCCAAATGGATCCATTAGTCTCTGTGGGTGAGAAAAAAATCAGCTCATCACTTAGATTGGGGGGGGGGGGTAGGGATACCCAGCTGGATTTTCAGGGCACAATGATCTGACCATGGCACCAACATTTTGGCTATCAGATCAATATGATCCCCTGCCCCGAAGATCAAATCCAGTGTGTGGCCTGATAGATGCGTGGGCCCTGATACAATCTGGGTGACGCCCAATGCTGCCATGGATGACACTAGGTCTACCACCCGCTGTGAGGAGGTGACATCGGCATGGACATTGAGGTCCCCAAGTATGATGAGCCTTTAAAACACTGAATGGTGGTGGTGATCTCATGCAGAATATTCTATAAATACACTGAAGATTCCACATGTCTCAAGCCCCTTTGTCATGCATACTTCAGTCCCAGTCATAACTAGGCCTATGTACACCAGAGAACTGAGATCCCAGTGGGAATCTCCCAGTACATATTCAAACCTGTCTGGCAGCCATGAGGGCTTTATAATATTTGAATTGGCTCTGGCTTGGAAATGGACAGGGCATTAGTTTGGTGTAGTGGTTAAGTGCGTGGACTCTAATCTGGGAGAACCGGGTTTGATTCCCCAGTCCTCCACTTGCATTTGGCTGGATGACCTTGGGCAAGCCATAGTTCTGATAAGAGCTGTTCTTGAAAAAGAGCAGTTTCTGTCAGAGCTCTCTCAGCCCCACCTACCTCACAGGGTGTCTGTTGTGGGGAGGGGAAGGGAAAGGAGTTTGTAAGCCGCTACCTTTGGGTAGTGAAGGGCGGGGTATAAATCCAATCTCTTCTTCTTCTCATTAGGGGTGTGCACTTGGCATATACTGAGCTGAAAAAATACCTGGAAAACACCTTACCAGGATTTTTCAGGTATTTCTTAAATTGGTTGTTGATTGGGTCTTAATTTTGGCTATCTGAAATGGCCAAGCCCTGAAAATTCCCAAAATATTCAAGATTTTTGAGACTGCCAGATAGCCAAACTTAAAGGGCATTTAAAGGGATCACAGTCCCTTTAAATGCCTTCTCCAAGCCACAGGACTCCGAGTCCACGGTGAGTGAACTCCAGAGGCATTTAAAGGGCTCTCAATCCCTTTAAACATCTTCCAGGTGAACTCGCCGCTTGGAGGTGTTTAAAGGGATTGCAAGCCCTTTAAGCGACTTTGTAGTTCACTCGCCATGGAATTGCATGGCTTGGAGAAGGCATTTAAAGGAACTGTGATCCCTTTAAAGGTTTTTCTCCCTACATTGAAAGCAATGGAGGATGGGGGCACCTTCTTTGGGGCCCCCTAAAATTGCACCTCCTGGTCCAATCTTCTTGAGACTTGGGGGGGGGGGTTTGAGGAGAGGCACCAGCAGCTATGCTGCAAATCTGGTGCCTCTACCTAAAAAAACAACCCCCCGAGCCCCAGTTATCCCCAGATCATTTCTTCATTATACCCTATGGGGACCATTGATTATAATGGTCCACAGAGGGTAAAACAGAACCCAAAAAATTTGGGTTTCCCAAATATTTACAGAATCCGAATACCATACGTGAGAATATTGGGAAATAATACCTGAACCCAAAAAATACGGGGTTTTTTGCATACCCCTTCAGGGCATCTTGAAGTAGAAATAAAGGAGATTCCTGGGTACAGTATCCAGGCTTTGGTGGAGGGAACATGACAATGAGAACTGACCAGTTTTGATGCTGTCCAGGAGAACAAAACTGGTGGAAAACAGAAATACTTGATTGGACATCAAATGGATAGGAAAATGTGGTTGGTTATCAGCAGGTCACTAGGAAGCTAGTAACTGACTTGGGAGGAAGTGGCTGGCACCTTCGTGTCCTTGGCCCAAATAAATAGCAAGAGTTCAGGAAAGAGCAAGGTGTTGATTAGAATGCATGTTGAAATGGAGATAACATGAGGCTGGCATAACAAATACAACCAAAAACACCCTTAATCCAGCCTTAAGGTTCCCTTGTGCGACTCATGAGCTTCCATGAGTGTGATGTCAGGAAATTGAGTATAGCTGTCGGCAAGAAGACTTATTAGAGTTGCCAGTTGTGAATGACGGAATTCCTGGAGATTTGGGGGTGGACCCTGGGAATGGCAGAGTTTGGAGATGGGGGAACTCAGTAGGGATATGAAGCCACAGAGTCCACCCTTCAAAGCTGCCATTTCGTCCAGGGGAACTGATCCCTGTCATCTGAAGATCAATTGTAATTTTGGTAGAACTCCAGGCCCCACCTGGAGTTTGGCAACCCTAGCACTTACAGTGCACCTCTAAGCAGCCGTGAACTTCAATGGACTTAGAAGGGCGTAACTGTGGTTAGAATGGCACTGGCAGAGAACTGAAACCAACATGGCAGCAAATAGAGACAGGAATGGAAAAGTGAAGTGTGTGAGAAGCTGAAAGGGCAGGAAGCAGGAGAAGGAATGTAAAGTAAGAGAGAGGATGGAGGAGAATGCATAATGAAGTCAGTTTGAGGACTGAATGGATTGGAAAGAAAGCCATTGCCTGCCTATCATTTAATGCAGCAAAAGCAATCGGGAAGGTGTGATATTGGTCTGAGAGAGAGAGAGAGAGAGAGAGAGAGAGAGAGAGAGAGAGAGAGAGAGAGAGAGAGAGAGTATGGAGGACAGGCAAAAACACAGAATTGGCAGCTTGCTAATCTGGGGAGACCAAGGGGAGCAAACTGAAGGTGGCGGCGAGTGCATAGAGCCAGAAGCCCAGGCTGCAGTACATACACTGAGATTATTCCCTCGCGGTCGCGCCTTCCTCCTCTGTCGCAGCCATACAAGACGGTGCACACAGAAACGGGAAAGAGAGAGAGAGAAGGAAATAAATATAAAGGCAAAGGGAGATACAGGGCCAGGGGGAGGGGTGGAAGAACCAAAATATAGTAAAGGTTGAGGGGAGGAGTGTAGGGAGAGAACAATCAGGTTAATGTTGGTCATTTATGCACAAGACCAGTCCAACCCAGTGCTGGAGGCTCATCTCCTCAGAGAAATGGTTGCTCCTGACAACCAAGACAGACAAAGATAGACACCACAAAGAGACAGACAGCTCTCAGTAGGGATGAGCCGAGCAGAGCAGCAGAGACAAGAGCAAGGCCCCACAACGTCCCCCGGCCAGACCCAACACATGCGGCAACAAGCCCCAGCCACTGGAACCCTCAGCCACTGTTAAAAGCTGCATCACTGTGCATGGCCCAATCTTGGACAGTTACCCTAGCATGGAAATCTACTCTTATTGATTTGCTGGACTCCCACCTCTCTTCAATCCTGATTTTGTTAGCCCAGCCCAACAGCCAAAGCAAGAGAGCCTGTCTCAGGGCTTAACTCATGTTACAGTTTTCTTTATGTCTTGCTCCTCCTCCTGGGTCTGCATGATCAGACATGTGTTGATAATTTATGCTTGGAACTCAGTTCCCAGGTGTACATGGGCCTAATTCAGATTGGGACTGTAGTGTGCAGGGAGACGAAGCTTACAACTTCCCTCATGCCATTTCCCCATCCTGAAGGCAATCTGCCTTATTGTGGCCTCCACACGTACTGATGGGATAGACCTAGGTTTCCCCAATGGGGCAAATAGAGGTCTCTGGGGGCGTTTTAGCTTGGAAAAGAAGCACAGGAGGAGGCATAAATCCCCTCTCTCAGTGTACTGTGATCCAAATCCTCATTGGGTAGTGTACACCTGGGCACTGAATTCCCAGTATGGAATAACAGACACATGACTGACTGTGAGAACCTGGGGAAAATGTAACGTGTAGTTAGGCTCTGCCAGGCAATGCAGAAGTGCAGTGGAAGCCTGTGCAGGGTTGATCAGTAGTGAAGCTGAGCAGGTCTACAACTTTTGTAGATATCTAGGGTGTTGGGGAACCCTGTGCACAATACCTTTATTCAGATGGAAGCAGCCTTTGGGGGACTCTCTGCACACTAACTCTGGAACTTAGTAACAGCAGAGTAACCCTGTCAATATAGATAGATTGCCTGCTTGCCCAAAGGAGCCTAGTAAGTAAAACATGAATGACCATGGTGCTCTTTCTGCTGAGAAGAGAGGTTAGTAGGCATTGGTGTTTTCTCCGGCTTGAAGAAACTTATGAACATAGATGAGAGTGTAGCATAGGGTTGCCCACTCCAGTTTGGGAAATTCCTGGATATTTTGGGAGGTGCAGCCTGGGGAGGTTGTGACTGGGGGCAGAGAGGGACCTCAGGAGGGTATAATGCTATAGAGTCCATCCTCCAAAGCAACCAGTTTCTCCACAGGAACTGCTCTTTGCAGTTGTGAAGAGATCTCCAGGCCCCACCTGGAGGCTGGCAACCCTAAAATGGATCATTCAGTGCCCTGATTCTTGTACTGAATCCAACTTTTTGTCAATCTTTTGCCTTGGATACAGAGTGGAACTACACCACTGTCCTTGAGAGTGTGAGTGTGAGCGTGTGTGTGTGTGAGAGAGAGAGAGAGAATGTGGGGTGGGAAGAGAAAGAGAATTAGGGAAGGGACATCTCTTGTGATCATAGAACTGGACAAGAAGAACTAAGAGATGTACCTGATGTAGGGCAGATACAGAAATTAAAAGTCTCACAAAGCTACAAGAACAGAGGCAGTCCCATATGGGATGGCTGGCCCCATAAACTTACATGTTGATGAACAATTCCCAGCTCACAGGACTGCTGTGGGAGAACAAGCAGTTGTGACACCAAAATAGCAACATTATTCTTTAAAATTCACAAAACAGGTAGTACTACTTTTAAAGAAGCACAGCCCGTTTTCTGGCTACTGACTGATTAGGGTAACATATATAAGCACCCTCATTAACACTCCACCAAGTGGATTTTTTAGAATGCCTTATTCTAGACCAGGGGTGGCCAAACTTGATTAACATAAGAGCCACATAGAATAAACGTCAGATGTTTGAGAGCCACAAGGCATGAACACACATGTTCTAATTGAAAAATATGCAAATTTGCATATTAAATTAAAGAGACAAATGCCTTCTCCAAGCCAAGCCAGTCTGCCGGCTTTAGATGGGGAGAGAGGGGAGGGGAGAAAGATAGAAAGAAAGGTGGAAAGAATAAAGCAAATAGATTGGGGGGGGAGAGGTGGAAAGAAAACAACTTTAAATGTGTCCTCCAAGCCCCCCCCCCGTGCCAGCTGGCTTGGCTTGGAGAAGGGATTTAAAGAGACAAATGTGTCAGCTACGCTGACAAAATGCCTTCTCCAAGCCAGCTGGTGTGTGTGTGTGGGGGCTTTGAGAACACATTTAAAGATAAAGTTGCTTTCTTTCTCTGCTCCCCCATCTCAAGCCTACCCAGGGAAGGGAACACTGGCTGGGGAAGGGAAGACCAATCAAGGAGGCATGCCTCCCTTTTGCTTCCCCAGCTGCCCTGCCGGGAGCCACACAATGTGTGTGAAAGAGCCGCATGTGGCTCCCGAGCCGCAGTTTGGCCACCCCTGTTCTAGACCCATGTTTTCCAAAGTGGGAGCAATCTTCCCTATGGAGAAGTTTCAATTAATAGGAACTACACCAGCTTCTCTTTGACCACATAACCCTAGGCATGGCACTTGTTGCCTAGCAATCGCTGGCTACTTGTTGCGCTAATATAAAGGATGATGACAGTCCACTCCACTCCACTCCAGTCTGAATCTAGCTTCCTAAGGAAGCAGCAGGAGCTTCATGCTGGTTGAGATTCTGGACTGGGACCAGTTATATACCTAGGGACAGTTGAAGCTCTTTTTCAAAATCTTTGCAGTGCCCTCTGGAAACACTTGAGACCTCCTTGACCTAAATTAACTAGAGCTTTAGTGAGCATCCTTGGAGGGCTGACAACTAGGGCCAGAAAGAAATCATATCCCAGGGCAATTGGAAACCATCTAGATCCTTGAAGGTATCTCTGTAGTCACTTTTCAGGTATCTTCCTCATCACCATCTGAAGGTAAGTAAAGGTAAAAGTTTCCCTTGCTTGAAAGCTAGTTGAATCCAACTCTAGGGGGTGATGCTCATCTCCGTTTCCAAGCCGAAGAGCCAGCGCTGTCCAAAGATGTTTCCGTGGTCATGTGGCCGGCATGACTAAACACCGAGGTGCACGGAACCCTGTTACCTTCCCACCGAAGTGGTACCTATTTATTTACTTGCAATTTCTTGCTTTTGAACTGCTAGGTTGGCAGGAGCTGGGGCCAGAGACGGGAGCTCACTCCGTCATGTGGCACTGGGGGCTTGAACTGCCGAACTACAGACCTTCTGGTCTGCCTCTCAGCACCTTAACCTCTGAGCCACCGCGGCCCCTCCAGATCTGAAGGTAGCCAAATGTAATGTATATTGAAACCGGCAACAACAACATATTCTATACTCTATTATTTTTCCAAAGTGCTTGAGAAGTGAGTTGGGGCCCTCTTACCCCTTCTTTTTTCTGCTTGGCTACCTTCCAGAAGATACTGTTGCAGATAATGGAGGCAATTATGGTCTCTTCTACTGTGGCATTCAGGGGATGGCTTTTTCAAAATTATCCTGTTAGCCATATGTGTACAGAAAAATAATATGGGAACTGGTTATGTCTGAGGTGTGGAGGGATGAATCCATAAGCAAAACAGGAATATAGGGTTTTGCTCAAATGATCATGCTGCCTTCAAACTGCAATGATAGCCAGTTCCCAAATAACTTTTCTTTTCCTGGTCTGAATAGATCTTTCAAAGTATTGTCACGAGAGAACCAAATGGCAATCCTCAGTTACAGTGTTTGACTCTGATATTTGCCTCACAGTAAAGGGCTTTTTGGCAAGAACTGGCAAATCCTTTTCTTTCACTGTTCCTCAAAACCCCCAAAGATTTTTTAGTACGGCCCATAATCTCTTGAGGCAGCCTTCTCAAGGAGACATTTTCTTTTCCTATGACTCTTGCAGCCCCTGCTTTCCAGGAGCCAAGTGTGGTGTATTGCCAAAAAGAACCAATGAAAGGTTTGGCATGGACAAACAATATCCCCATAGGCATAGAGCCCCTCCCCCTTTGGGTGCCATTATTATAGGTTCATTTATAGTGACCCTATTTATTTTTCTCTCTCTCCCATAATATTAGATCTTGGGGCAACTAATGAAGTTAATGGGCAATAGGTTCAGGATAGACACAAGGAAGTACTTTGTTACTCAATGAATAATTAAATTGTGGAATTCACTGCTCTTGGTTGTAGTGATGGCCACAAGTGTAGATGGCTTTAAAAGGGGGTTGGATAGATTCATGGAGGAGAGACAGAGGCAGCAAACCTCTGAATATCAGTGGTAGGAGGCAGCATCAGGGGAAGGCCCTGTTTATTGGTCCTCCAGGGCCACTGGCTGGTTACTGTGAGAAACACATGGAATTCACTGCCACAAGAAGTGGTGGCGGCTACAAACATAAACAGCTTCAAGAGGGGATTGGATAAGCATATGGAGCAGAGGTGATGGTCCATCAGTAACTATTAGCCACAACGTACAGATGGAACACTATATCTGAGGCAGTGATGCTCTGTATTTTTGGTGCTTGGGGGGCAACAGTGGGGGGCTTCTGGAGTTCTGGCCTCACTGATGGACTTCCTGATGGCATCTGGGTTTTGGCCACTGTGTGACCCAGAATGTTGGACTGGATAGGCCACTGGCTTGATCCAAAATGGCTCCTCTAGTGTTCTTACATTCTTAAACAGGTTGCTGGACCTAGGGTTGCCATCCCCCCGATGGGGGTGGGGTTTTTCGTGAAGAGCCCCGTCATGCCCGATGCATCACCCGGAGGTGACATCATCATGCCAGGCATGTTGTGCAGGGACACTCTAGCATTTGGGTAAAAACTCTAAGGTGACTGTGACGACCTCCTATTGGGGAGGACTGAATTTCACTTTAAATTATACTTTATGTTTATAAAATAGGTAGTTCCAGCTGCCACCAGGAATTTTCTTTAATTCCAAATTCCCTTTCTGCTTCTGGTTTTGGTATTGTGACCCAGGGTCTTGGCTTTCGAGGATCTATGTGGTCCTGGGGAATAATAGATCAGGCTTCTGGGATAAACTTAAATAAAAAGGATTTATTGAAAGAACAAATTAAGACGTTGTTTAAACTGTAACTGTTTAGGAAATAGGTATTTGTAAGTATGTATGTCAACTGTATCACACAGGCTATTCTCTTTGTAACTTTAACTGTCTTTAAGAACTGTAGTTTCACTTTACAGATGTATACTGCTTTCTCTCTCTCTGAGACCACACAGAACTTTCACATAGAACTGATTCCACACAGAACTTTCAGCTCTCTCTGTCTCTCTCTCTCCACACAGCACTGTCAGAGCTCTCACTGACTGAAAACCTACCAAACTGCTTTTTTCTCCAACTGTCATTATTCCAACTGTCATTCTCCAATCTCTCACTGACACACCCACACAGAACAACTCCTTCCCCACTGTAATCCCAGGTTTAGTTTCTGCATTCAGTTCTAGGATTGGGTTATTGGAAATAACAGTAACAAATGGATGCTGGAGTAGTTCAGCTTCAAACACTGATGGTCTCTCTTCCTCTCTGTACTGTATGTTATTATCCAAAACATCATTTGCAAACTGGCTTTCCCTTGTCTTTTTGTTCAAGCTCTGCATGTGAAAGCACTCTCTTGAACTCTTTAGAGTCTTTACTTTTCCCTGTTTCAGTAAGTTGGGAATTTTCTTTAACACTGAGAGGAGTCTGTGAGTCCTGTTCTCTCTCTGGCTCTGGAAATGTATCAAATGTGTTTGTTGTTAAAATACCTAGAGGCTTGTTTTCTGGGTCTGTTGGTTCACCTTGAGGAAAATCTTTTGAGTCTGTACCAATGCTCCCTCTAAGCTGTGGAGTCTAGTGAGCAAAAATTCTACTTTGTGAACTACTGGCATTAAAGTTGTGAGCGAGCGATTTGGCTGCTGCATCAGTTAGCTTGCTCTGGAGCCCTCCCTTCCTGAGCTGAGACAAAAATGTGTGAGCCGGAGGCTAAAAACTGTGAGCTAGCTCACACTAACTCAGCTTAGAGGGAACACTGGTCTGTACATATTTGAATCCTTGCCTCTTTATATTCAGCATAGACAAATGGTTTATCTGAGGGAAATGTGTTGCAGATTTCAGCAGGGTTCTCTCTAGCATCTAAATTCTTTTTTAAAGAAGTCTTTTGGTGTAACTTCATGAAATTCATGTCTGAAATCAGGGTTTCCTTCCCTTTTTTCTTCAAGTTTAAGTCTCCTTCTTTCTAATTGTAATCTTTCTGCTTTCAATTGTAATTCTCTAGCCCTAAACTCCATTTCTTTAGCTTTAAATTCTGTGTCACTTTTTATTTTTTCTGCATCAACTTTTATTTTTTTTGCATCAACGTTTAACTTTTCTTTCAGAAACTCTAAGTATTTTGGACTGGGGTTATATTTTCCCTCAACTGTGGCTTTACTAACTTCAACAATGCCTCGAATCAATATAACTTTCAGCTCTTCCACACTTTTCTCTTCATGAGGTAAATTTAAGTCTTTACACTTTTGGATCAGAGCCTCTTTCTTTAATCCTAGAAACTCTGTCATTTTTCTGCCTTTTGTATTTCTTTCTACAATTGTACTGTATTTTACAGAACTGTGTTTATCTCTTAGAGCTCAACAGCATTAAATCACCTCAGCTGTCTGTCTCCTCAGACTGCCTTTGCTGAGTTTTTCTTTCTCCCAGAATTTTTATCTCACTTTAATATGTTCTCTTCCTCAGGATGTTCGTATCCCACCACTAGTCAACACTTGTGACGACCTCCTATTGGGAAGGACTGAATTTCACTTAAATTATACTTTATGTTTATAAAATAGGTAGTTCCAGCTGCCAACAGGAATTTTCTTTAATTCCAAATCCCCTTTCTGCTTCTGGTTTTGGTATTGTGATCCATGGTCTTGGCTTTCGAGGATCTATGTGGTCCTGAGGAATAATGGATCAGGCTTCTGGGATAAACTTAAATAAAAAGGATTTATTGAAAGAACAAATTAAGAGGTTGTTTAAACTGTAACTGTTTAGGAAATAGGTATTTGTAAGTATGTATGTCAACTGTATCACACAGGCTATTCTCTTTGTAACTTTCTCTTTAAGAACTGTAGTTTCACTTTACAGATGTATACTGCTTTCCCTCTCTCTGAGACCACACAGAACTTTCACATAGAACTGATTCCACACAGAACTTTCAGCTCTCTCTGTCTCTCTCTCCAAACAGCACTGTCAGAGCTCTCACTGACTGAAAACCAACTGAACAACATCAACTGCTTTTTCTCCAACTGTCATTATTCCAACTGTCATTCTCCAATCTCTCACTGACACACCCACACAGAACAACTCCTTCCCCACTCTGCCATCCACCAATCACGGCACACTAGTTACTATCAAACATTGAAAGGGACACACATACTCTCAAACGAGGAATCATCACAGTGACCATAGAGGTTTTTTTACCCAAATGCTAGAGTGTCCCCTAACAGTTAAGTAGAACTGACATGTCCTTTTTTTCTGCTAAAGATATAAGCATCTAAGAACACAGTTAATTGATCCATTAGTTCCTGATGCTGACTTGCCCATAGCAAGTAAGCTTCAGCTTGTGCTTGGTGTCTCTGATCCAGCCGTTACAGATCCTGTAGTGAAATTTCTCCTGGGTTCATTTGGATATAAGAGACAGGAGCTGAATTCAAAGAATGTATGTATTATAGGCAAAGTATAGTAAATAAAATAATTAAAGGACAAATAAAGAATAAGAATTGTAAATCTGGAAAATTAGGTATTATTTGGCATGTTTTATTGACTGTAATAAACATAGCATTGCCCGAGGTAAGTGGAGTATAATTCACATTTGAAAATGGATTAGCTTGCAACTAAGTTGTTAGCTGATGTTGGTCTTGTGGCTTTTGCTGTGATAAAATTTTTGCTTATGATATTTAATATTTTATCATGTAAATACTGTATTGTAATTATGTATTTTGTATCTTTTTTCATTTGCTTATGACTAATTGGTCTGTGAGCATTAATAATAAATAAATAAATTGTATTTTGGGAGAGGGAGAAAAATTTCTCTTTGTCAACTCTTTCCACCTCATGCATAATTTTATAAAACTCTATCATGTCCTCCCTCAGTTGACATGTCTTCACACTAGAAAGTCCCAGATTCCACAGCCTTTCCTCATGGGGAAGGTGCTCCAATCCCCTCCATCTTGCTGCTGGGAATAAAAGTGTCCTGTTGCTGAATGCCTGAGGAAGCCTATCTCAGGCAATCAGCTATGGGGTGCCTCATTTCTCACCAGAGGGGATGGGGAGAAGCTGGCAGCAACAATGTGGCCTGTGATTGCAGCATGTATTAGCACTGGATTGGCTCATCTATGGCAGTCACATATGCATTAAAAACACCCTTTTAAATGTACACCACTATGGAGCATCAGGAAATTTCACAGTGGAAAACCATTTCAGACCAAGGAGGGTATTCTTTCAGTGACTCCATCCTTTGCAATCTAGGTGGTTGGGTGCTGCCATCTGGACTCAATCTGAGAGTCAGTTTTCCAGTGGAAAAGGGGGCAGAAGCACCAAGAAGGAAGATGGTGTTAATACAGAGAAAGGCTGATACAAAAGTTACAGTGCAAGGGAAAGAAATGTGCTTGCATGTGTCTGTGACAGGAATAGAAAGTGTCAGAACTGAGAAGAGAACAAGCTGTGTGGTGGTGATGGTGTTCCCAATTACTTTATTTATACGTGCTACTACTTGGCCCTATTCTGCAGGGATAGAAAGGGCTAACAGTTAAGTAGATCTGTAAAGAAAAAGCCGCTTCCCTCCTCCTTAGACAAAAAGGTTGCAATGGGACAGAAGGCAGCACATAGTTTACATCAGGGGAGGGAAGCAGTCTTCCATTCTGATCTCTTCCTGCAGTCCACACCCTGCTCTGCTAGTAAGATGTGGACAGAGATGGGAGGCTCTAATTCTGTCCTGACTGGGCTGTAGATGTGCAGCATTTAGCAGGTTCATTCCCCATTAACTCTCTCTGTCACTCTGAGGCTAGATCATCAGACACAAAGCTCATGCAAAAGAGTAAAAGAGAACTGACACCATTTGCTTTTGTCCTTACAACCAGGCTGGCTCCTCCTGCATTGTGCCTGTGATCACAGCTGTGCTGAAAGCAACACTGGACTCTGTTCCATCCTATACCATCTTCTCTAGCAGCTGATTTTGCAGATGTTTTCTGAAGACTTTGCAAAGGGCATCCATTCAGTGCCACAGCAAACAAGAAGAGCAGGCAAGTATTTGGCAGAGAGCAAAAAGCCTACAAGGCCTTAAAGCACGAGTGGCCAGTCACCACAAATCAAGGTCAAAGCGTACTGGAATGCATATATAATTAAGCCTCACAGTGCCTTGGATTGGTTTTTGCCTCCATTCTACTAAGCAGGCAGTCACACAGTTTGGCAGGGCCAACTCTCTGCCTCAGGCTTACTTGTGGGCCTTTCATCTCCTATCCAGATTGCCACAAACCTCTGCTGCTTCTCCCACAGCTTGGTCACCTAAGCCTTAAAGCAGTGGTACTTTTCCATATTGACTTGTCTACCAAGAAAACCCTGAATGATGCAGAGGATTCTGGGATATGTTCTAGGATGCAGACTCAGTTCACACAGAGTGTTCACTAGCCTTTTGGGGCTGCATGATGGCCCCCAAGAACTGAAGGTGCACTCCAGAACACATCCAGAACTTCCCTGAAGTTTTGCATTACCAGAGAAGATCAGTAATAGTGGCAAAGTGGTCTTTCAGGGCAGCTTGTTTGCCATTCCTGGCTTTCTCATTGAGGAATTCCTTCATAGGCTCCTGAGAAATTCTAGGGTTCCCTGAAACAAAGTTTAAAAATCACAGCCTTAAAGCAATAATGCCAAATGCTGAATCAAAGGCTAATATATTGCTAAAATTGCTGTCTTGATGCTCTCTGTGATGTGAGGTGCTCTCTGTCAGAAACACCTAGACCCTACATGCACACTGGGTTAGAGCACACCTTGCCCAGCTATCTGTCCACAATGTCTGGCATTAGCACATGACCATGTAAGGTCATTCAATTGATAGGCCTCTGCCTCAAAGGCAAAGTCAGTGTTTTGCAGCTAGGTTGCCAAAGCAGAATTTCTCAACAAGCTGTGACTGCTGAGATCCCTGTTATTCATTACTTTCTTTCCCCAGGCCCTCCCAGGCAAAATGGGGAGGCACAGTTATGAAAGACACACTCTTTACTTTTGACACCTTGGTCAAAGTCACAGTACCCCTACGTTCTCACTTTGCACACAGATACACAAAGACACAGATATGCTTAGCCCATTTGTATGGCAGCAAATGCTGCTACACAGCGGAGCATGCTAAGAGCAACAGCTGCTTGGCACATGCTTAGCAAAGAGCGCTCCCTTCCCCACCATCCCCTCCCTACCTCCCCCCTCATACAACAGTGGGTGCTGGGATAGCATCCCACAGCCCTGGAGAGGTTGCTGCTATAAAGCATGCTTCATGCCAGATTCGGAAGCGTATGTTACTAGCTGGACAGCATCTGCAGAGAGACAAGGCCTTTGCTTCTCGGACAAGTGTCCCATGACAGGCTATAGAGAGGTAGCTGTCAGGTTTTATTTAGCCTTCCCCAATCCCCAGCTAGAGAAGCAAAGAGTGGGGATACAAGTAGCATAACAAAACAGCACTCCACAAACTAGTAGAATAAAACCCCAGCCCTGTCAAAGGAACAAATTAAACAAAAATTTTGCCTCAAGCAGGGCCACTTAAGAGGGAGGGGATTAACCCCAAGGCATCAAACATCATTAGGACTACAAAAGGAAAGCAGTGGTTCAGGGACAAAATCCTAGGAAACCTTATTTCTAGTTCCCTCTACCCTGTTCTGTTTTATAGCCAGGAATTAATAACATGAGATGCTCACGCAGAGCCCCCCCCCTCCATTCACCCATCCATACAAAGGCACCATTTCTCTTCCTTGGATCATACTCAAGGAAGTCGCAATGGCTAGAATTTGTTCCACTGCTGAATTCTCATGTCAATCTTATTATGTTTCTTAAGGAACGGGTGACATCTTCTACCCGGCACCTCCCCATCTTTGGCCACAGTGGGCTATACCCCACTTTCACTTCTGCTAATGGAAATACCAGACCATACTGCAGCAAATGCTGCTATAACTGAATACTGCCCACTGATGCAAGTTGAAAGCAATGTGTGGCAGGCATCTGATGCCTTCAGATCATCAGTGCACCACGGGACAAATCTGTCTCTGATGATATCTTGTTGGGAAAGCTGAACAGCCCCTGGTGAGGGAAACAAGCACCTTCTGATAAGCATTTGCAATGGATTTGAAGAGCCCAACTTCTCCTTCCTCACCCTTGTCTTTTACTGAAGGAGGTGGGGATCTCAAAGATCTAAGGGAAGATACATTCTGGTTAGGAACTGCTTTCCAAGAAATTCAACACAGAAAGCATTACTTTTCCGAAAAGGGGGCAGGATTGTCTATCAACGTGGTATTGAGAACCTGAGTGATCCTGGTTGATGTTTCCCTTTGAAACTAGTGATCTACGATGTCACTTGGTCAAGTGCCTTTTCGTTAAACTTTCATCTTTCCTGTGATTGGGAGGGTGATGTTTACCTAACCTGTGGGAAAGCACTACATGATAATTGCCCCCCCCCCAATTTCCTGGAAAAAATATGAGATCCTGACCCTGATATATACACCCTACAGAAGTTACAGAGAATTGGATGGTTCAAGCGTTCTTTCAATTTGCATCAGTACAGGAAATACAAAGACCAGTGACAGTGAAGACGATTGCTGCCTCCTGGGGCAAGAGAGACTGCAAGGATGGGAGATCACCACAGTCCTCAAGTTCACAAATGAAATGGATAAAAAAACCCTCACCTGGTTCTCAGCTGGCAGTCGTGGCATGGAGGCAGCACGTCCATGACCTTCCATGGGCAAGTACGGATCACTGTCTGAGTAGCCATCCTTTGCCATCTCCCGCATCTCTACAGACTGTATTAGGCAACACAGACAATGAAGTCAGGATGTGGGAAGCCAGATGGAAGGAAAAACTTTCCCTTTCTGTACATGGAGGAGTAGAACATGCAAGGAAAACTTTTCTAGCCACTAAAGAGCTCAATGGACCTCACAAATAAAGCTTTGGTGTTCTTGCTTCATACCTTTGCTAACAACACGTTAATTAAAATGCTCTTCAACTGTTAGGGGCATATACCCCTTACCCTGTGCCCAAACCCCTCGGAGTCAGGGTCAGAAATACAACAGACAGCATGAATAATAATAATAATAATAATAATAATGATGATGATGATGATGATGATGATGATGATGATGATGATGATGATGATGATGATAATAATAATAATAATAATAATAATAATAATCTTTCAATTTATTGATCGCTCAATCCTTGCACCTACTGGATGGTCTAGATTGCAGTCACTACAGACTGTGACACTGTTGCTGTGTGTTCTGAGGATTATGCAAGAAATATCATATACATACAAGTAGTCCAAAGATGCTGCAAAGCTCTTACTGGACCCCCTTCTCCAGCAGAGCAGAACAAGAGCCCATTGGCCATGTGCGGATGGTTCTTAATGCTAATACAGGTAAAAGTAAGTAAGGATCGGAAAAAGGTGGAATAGAAGTCTAATAAATAAAAACATAAAATAAAGAGGAGGAATTGAGCTATTCCTTACTGCTATTGAGTCTTTTCCTGGAGAAACCAATCTTATCCTTCTCCCAACCCACAGACTGAGAACAGAATAAACAGCATCTGTTCCAAGAAAGGGAAGCCGTAGAAAGAACTGAGGGTCAGGTTTGCTCATTTCCACATAGATGCACAGTGCCACGGTGGTAGCAATTATTTTGCTTCCATTATGTTTAAATAACCTCCTTACACTTGGGATATGCAAATACAACCAACACTTACAGAAGGGTCAAGCAGCCAGTGCTCCACCAAGACCATGTGGTGCTGGAACATCACTGTGGCACAATAGCTGAGTAAAGGTCACAATATTAGGAACAGTCACTATTGCCAAATGTACCACATCACTGACATTGAGCCCTTTGGAGAGACTCACTACACACTTTCCTACACCTATTTTTGTACTCCACACAGCTTAGAATATTACTGTAATGTGTGGAAATTAGTGATTTCAAGGGACATATCACATACTTGGGCAGACCTGCCATGTGTCTCATACATACACATAGGGCGATTTCGCACTAGAGCTGCCTTGCGGCGCAGCCACCGTTTGCCCCAACACAAATATGTCAATTTCACACCCGAAGCTGCATTTTGCATTTTGACTCGCGGCTTCGCCTGATTTCCTCTGCAATTTCGTGATCCTGGTTTTTGAGGATCATGAAACTGCGGAGGAAATTGGGCAAAGCCACGGGTTAAATGCAGCCCCGCAGCCTTGGGTGTGAAATTGACATATTTGTGTCGGGGCAAACGGCGGCTGCGCCGTGAGGCAGCTCTAGTGCAAAATCGCCCATAGTTTTGAGCATGACAGCAGTTACTGTGAAGAAACTGGCCTTTCTCTAGCCATTTCTTGGCTTTTCAGAACTTTGGTTCAGCTTTAGACCTAGTAAAATTATAGAAAATATTGTTAAAATGGGATATAAGGTCTATCTTTTTAGAAACTTCGTATGAATGTGGGACCTCAAATCCATATTTTCTCTATATGTTGGCCTCATGAAGCCTCATCAGTTTTGATGCTGGTGATATTTTGCCTTATCTCTGGAGCTTTGTTTTAAAAAGCATGAGGTAAATGTACATTACCAAATTAGCACAGTGAGATTACCAAAGACAAGGTGAGTTCAGTTTTGTGATAGCGTCACCATGAGCTCCATTAGCCATAGCTTCACCATGAGCTCCATTAACCCCCATGCAAAGTTTGTGGCACCAGTCGATATGGTTCTTCATATGCTTGATTCATAGTGAAGCAATAGTCACAAGTTTCCTTCACATCAAGCAGAGGCTCAAATCAATATTGGCTCAATTCACTATTTGGTCTTGTGAGTTGAACCTTACTTCCTCTGGCATGATGTCTGATCCTAGTGAAGAGTTGCTTTTTATAACAGATCTTCCACCGGGCCTTTGGTTGAGGCGACGGACATCCCTTTTCCTTCCTGGCTATCTCCCCTCCAGTGGCCTGGTTCTTAACATCGGTACTGCTGAATTGACATCGGTGGTTTGGATCTTAATATCAGCATTGCTGAATTGACATCAGAACTAACTTGTTTGCATGAAATTTTATCGTTTTACTGTTTTAATGGTTATTTAATTGTTGTTTTAATGGTATTGTATTGAGATTGTTGTGAACTGCCCTGAGCCTGTTCGTGAGGAGGGCAGTATATAAATCAAATAAATAAATTAATTAAAATGGTTATAGAAGGATGAGCTGAGGTATGGAAAAAAGAAAGGGAAAAAAAAAGATTGGTAAGTGCCTGTCCTTGTTGGCACATAAACCACCTGTGAATTCGTCCGGCTATTTGGTGTGTCCTCTGGGTGCCCTCGTTCAGGGCTCCAGGTTCCTGTTTTCTGGAACATCTCCTGGGCTCGCTGTGTGACCCATGACTCGCTTTCTTTCATTCCCCCTTCCTGCATGCTCCTGAAGGCAAGAAGAAACTCAGAATACAGTAAGCTGCATAACCACTGCCATAGATAAATGACAAAAAGAATCGTGTCAGTCTCTGGGTGGCTGGTCTAGTGACTGGAGCAGATCCAGAGTCAGGGAACTTTGGGTGCAGGCAAAGCCTCAGACCACTGACCAGGGGACGCTGGTTTCTTCACTGAGCACAGAAAGTTCAAGCACAGCAGGCTCAGAGCCACGCCGTCCTCCTTGCATCCAGCATCATAGAGCTCAGGTGTATCCTCTCTGGCTATCACTCAGCACCTATTTTATCCCCTTCCCTCAGACTGCTCCACCCCCTGGACCTTAGAGGAAGTTAGCCATAGGGCTAAGGATGGGCCCTGGTTTGCCTCAATTAAACTTTCCCCACCCCTCTTCTTCCTTGTTGGGCCATCTCCGCTGTGGGAAGCGGTTCCTCCCTCCCCTGTGGCCTCCCTTCGCTGTCGGGCTCCTGTGGGCCGGTCTGCATGGGAGGATCCCAGGTTCCACTGGGAACCCCCAAAGGGGATTCCCTGCTCACTGCTGCCGGGAGATGGGAACTCCCGGGCCGTCTTTGTAGTGGGAGGTCCCCGTGCCCAGACCCTTCTGTTGCCATTGACCTTCCCTGCAGCAGGCCCATTCTCCCTGCTGGTCAGTGCTGGCCCTCTTGGGGTTGTGGGTTCAGGAGGCAGGAGGGGTCCCTGGGGACACCCTTCCTGACAAATAGCTACTGGGTTGGAGAAAGGCAGCACTTCTACAACACAAGAAGTTCCCCATTATTCTAAACCTAGTTTTCCCCACCATCTCTCATGGAACGCTGCCTTGACGCAACGTGGGGCCTTGTGTGGTTTGATGGCGCTGCAAGCTATGCCATGGAGGGCCACCCAAGATGGACAGGCCACAGCGGAGAACTCAGACAAAACGTGATCCGCTGGAGAAGGAAATGGCAACCCACTCCAGTATCTTTGCCAAGAAAACCCCATGGACAGTAACAAAAGGCTAAAAGATATGATGCCGGAAGATTGGCCCCTCAGGTCAGAAGGTGTCCAAGATGCTACTGGGGAAGAGCAGAGGGCAAGTACAAATAACCCCAGAAAGAATGAAGCAGCTGGGCCAAAGCCGAAAGGACACTCAGCTGTGGATGTGTCTAATGGTAAAAGGAAAGTCCGATGCTGCAAAGAACAATACTGCATAGGAACCTGGAATGTAAGATCTATGAATCAAGGTAAGCTTGACGTGGTCAAAAATGAGATGGCAAGACTGAACAGTGATATCTTAGGAATCAGTGAACTAAAGTGGACAGGAATGGGCGAATTTAACTCAGAAGACCATTATATCTACTACTGTGGCCAGGAATCTCGTAGAAAAAATGGTGTGGCCTTTATAGTCAACAAGAGAGTGCAAAAGGCAGTACTGGGATACAATCCAGAATACGCTGGTAATAGCAAACACCCTCTTCCAACAACCTAAGAGGCGACTCTACACATGGACATCACCAGATGGGCAACACTGAAATCAAATTGACTATATAATTTGCAGTCAAAGATGGAGAAGCTCTATCTAGTCAGTAAAAACAAGACCTGGAGCTGACTGTGGCTCCGATCATGAGCTACTCATTGCAAAATTCAGACTTAAACTGAAGAAAGTTGGGAAAACCACTAGACCATTCAGGTTTGACCTAGATCACATCCCTTATGAATATACAGTGGAGGTAAAGAATAGGTTTAAAGGACTAGATTTGATAGACAGAGTGCCTGAAGAACTATGGATGGAGGTTCGTGACATTGTACATGTGGCAGCAATCAGCACCATCCCAAAGAAAAAGAAATGCAAGAAAGTGAAGTGGCTGTCTGATGAGGCTTTAAAAATAGCAGAGGAAAGAAGGAAAGCAAAAGGCAATGGTGAAAAAGAAAGATTTACCCAGCTGAATGCAGATTTCCAGAGAACAGCAAGGAGAGATAAGGAGGCCTTCCTGAAAGAAAAATGCAAAGTAATAGAGGAAAACAATAGAATGGGAAGGACTAGAGATCTCTTCAAGAAAATTGGAGAAATCAAGGGAACATTCCATGCAAAGCTGGCCATGATAAAGGACAAAAATGGTAAGGACCTAACAGAAGCAGAAGAGATTAGGAAGAGATGACAAGAATACACAGAAGAACTATTCAAGAAGGACCTCAATGTCCCTGACAATTACGACGGTGTGATCACTGACCTAGAGCCAGACATCTTAGAGTGCGAAGTCAAATGGGTCTTAGAAAACATTACATCCCAGCTGAGCTATTCAAAGTCCTAAAAGATGATGCTGTTAAAGTGCTGCACTCGATATGCCAGCAAATTTGGAAAACGCAACAGTAACCACAGGATTGGAAAAGGTCAGTTTACATTCCAATCCCAAAGAAGGACAATGCCAAGGAATGTTCATACTATCACACAATTGCACTCATTTCACATGCTAGCAAGGTCATGCTCAAGATCCTACAAGCTAGGCTTCAGCAGTACATGGATAGAGAACTGCCAGAAGTACAAGCTGGGTTTCAAAGAGGTAGAGGAACTAGAGATCAAATTGCCAACATTCACTGGATTATGGAGAAAGCAAGGGAGTACCAGAAAAACATCTACTTCTGCTTCATCGACTATGCTAAAGCCTTTGATTATGTGGATCACAACAAACTGTGGCAAGTCCTTAAAGAGATGGGAGTACCAGACCACCTAACATGTCTCCTGAGAAACCTGTATAAGGGTCAAGAAGTGACAGTTAGAACCGAATATGGAACAACTGATTGGTTTAGCATAGGAAAAGGAGTACGACAAGGATGTATATTGTCACCATGCTTATTTAATTTATATGCAGAGTACATCATACGAAATACCGGCCTGGATGAATCACAAACAGGAATTAAGATTGCCGGGAAAAACATCAACCTCAGATATGCAGATGATACCACTCTAAAGTCAGAAAGTGAAGAGGACCTAAAGAGCCTCTTGCTCAGAGTAAAAGCGGAGAGTGCAAAAGTTGGCTTCAAACTCAACATCAGAAAAACTAAGATCATGGCATTTGACCCCATCTCTCCTTGGCAAATAGAAGGGGAAGTCATGGAAGCAGTGACAGAATTCACATTCCTGGGATCCAAGATCACTGCAGATGGTGACTGCAGCCATGAAATTAAAAGATGCCTGCTCCTTGGGAGGAAAGCAATGGCAAACCTAGACAGCATAATAAAAAGTAGAGACATCACCCTGACAAGAAAAGTCCATATGGTCAAAGCAATGGTATTCCCAGTAGTCATGTATGGCTGCGAAAGTTGCACCATAAGGAAGGCCAAGCACTGATGAACAGATGCTTTCAAATTATGGTGTTGGAGAAGACTCTTGAGAGTCCCCTGGACTGCAAGGAGATCAAATCAGTCAATCCTAAAGGAAATCAACCCTTACTGTTCCCTGGAAGGCCGGATACTATAGCTGAAGCTCAAATACTTTGGTCACCAAATGAGAAGGGAGCTCTCACTGGAAAAGACCCTGATGCTGGTTATGATTGAAGGTAAAAGAAGAAGGGGATGATGAAGAAGAAGGATGCGATGGTTAGACAGTGTTATTGATGCAACGAACATGAAGTTCAGCAAACTCTGGAGGATGGCGGAAGACAGGAGGACCTGGCATGATGTGGTCCATGGGGTTGTGAACAGTCGGACTTGACTATGCGACTGAACAACAACAACAACAAGTTTTTCCCAGCAAAATATGCTGTAGCAAACTCTACTGCCTCTACAGGCACTAACTGTATGCAATCAGGAATAATTAGACAGACAAAAACATTGAAAAAACCCCTTTCAAGCAAATGCTTTTCAAGAGAATGTATTCTCCAGATTTCTTCATGGCAATTCGATATAATTTCTGTGGACTTCTATTGGACTTTGGTGGTGACAATTTTAGAAGGTGTTGGATCCAGAGAATTCTACACTCCTGAGGGAAAGTCCCTTGAAATACAGGATTCTGGAAGTCACATATAAGACTCACATTCCACCTCCTTGATCCAGTTGCGATGAGGGGAGAGCATTCTGTCCTTGGCCACCTTCCTGTGATGGGGATGGTGGTTCCATGCGCTGGAACATAAGCGGTGTCCGATTCTATAGGAAAACACAGAATGGTACAGAGACTGGCATCATATATATATTTCCAACCTGAAATCTCAGAAAACTACATTGAGGGAATCAAAAATTCCCCAAATTATAGAAACAACACCTGTAACTTTAAGAAAAGAATCCTCACTGAACTCTCAATGTTGCAGGTTGTTACACAACTACAATATTGCTGAGCCTTCCAAGCCTTGGTTTCTGGAGGCTAAAACAGCCCAGAAAAATGTCCCATACCCCTTTCCTATCACATTCCCTGGTAGAGGAGGACTCACTGGGCCTAGCCTGGCAGCAGCCACCATACAACTGGGCCCAGTGCCAAATAGCATGCAGTTAGGCTTGGTAGCGGTGGCCACTGAAACACTGGGCCCAACCTACTGGTTGCAGCTGCCAGGCAAATGAATTTGCCCTGCCATGCAACTTGGCCCAGCCTGACAGCAGCAGTGGCTACCTCTCAGGCAGACTTCTCCCAGAGAGACTCGGCCAGGGGGAGAAAGGAGAGAAACAGGGACAGAAAAAGGTTGTTGGCTGGTGGGTGAAAAGGAGACAAGGAAGCAGGAGAAGAAGATTGGGGATTGCCAAGGAAGGGAAAGAGGAAATTATGGGAAAGGGGGATAACTGGGGAAATGATATGGTTTCCTACAAGTCCTTGTGTGTATCCTGCTTGTCATCCAATGAACTTCATGACACAGTGGGGATTTGAATCCACAGTCCCCAACCAGTCCTAGTCCAAAATTTTAATCACTGCCTTATACTGGCTCAAAACCAAAATGGTCCATAAAGGGGTATATGGAAGCAGAACCAGAAAACAGATAGTAAATGAGAACCTAAAGGTGAAAGCTGCCCCATAGTAAAAACAAAATAAAATGTCCAGCCTCATCCAATCCTGACAGCTGTGATGAACGCACCATGCCTCAAATAACCACATCTGCTGGGCAGCACTACATGTTCAGTGTGGCCATTTTGACTCATCCCTTCTCTTTCACAGTGAAGCCATTAGGCATGGGGCTTGCTCGTTAACTTTTTCCCTTCAGCCCTTTTCAAGCATAAATAAATTCCAAAAGGGAAAAAAAAACAGGGCACACAGGGTCATTTTAAAGAACTCGGCTTCCAGGTAGGCAATTTTAATTTCTCCTGTGAATTACAGTTGTTAAAGAGTGGAAACTCTCCTGGGAAGTAGGTCAAGGAGTCAATGTAGGAACAAGGGTTATGGTAATATTATTTCTCTTGTACTGTTGTCTGTCACAGAAACATGAAGTTAAGCATCAAAGGCATCATTGGCATACATGCTGTAAAACCATATTCAGATTCTGATGAGTTTTGGCACAAACGCATAACTATAAGAGGTTGCAAAGGTTATTGACAGAAAGTCTCCTAACAAAATCAGAACAAAGTTTGAGACCAGTGGCACCTTTAAGATCAACAAAGTTTTATTCAAGGTATAAGATTTCATGTGCATGCACACTTCTTCAGATACTGTGAAACAGAATTTCCTCAACCATTACATATAGGAAGGGGGGTTAGTTGCCAGGAAGGGCTAGTTAGAATCAAGACATATCAGTAGCTGGGTGATGATAGCTGAGATTGGATTAAGACAGCTGTTAAGATCTGTGAATGGCAGTAAATTAGCATACAAGTAAAAGAGTTAACAAACAGATGTGAGAATGAAATTTTGAGTCCAGTGGCGCCTTCAAGACCAATAAAATTCAATTCTGGGTATAAGCAGCAACTGAGAGACTTTGCATGTGTAGATGTGCACTCCTTCAGATACACTGAAACAGATTTCCTCAAATATTACATACTAGGAGTAAGGCCTGTTGTGGGAAGAAATACAACGAGCTCTAGAAGGAAGCTCCAGATGAGTGTCCCGGCTGTGGCTCATGGGGCGGCAGAGGAAAGGGGAAAATAGAGGGAGGCAAACCATGTTTATTTCCTTCTGCTTAGCTATAACACTGGGCTGTTTCAAGTCATTTTGTTGCCCCAAGTGGGTAGTATGGGAGAACAGCCTCATGGTAACAGGTATGGTTCCCTCCACCCCTGACATATGTTGATTTGGGGCTATGGGGGGTGGGGGCGGGGGGGGGCAGGGTTTGGGGTGGGGAGGGACCTCAGCAGGGTATAATGCCATAGAGTCCACTGCCCAAAACAGCCATTGTCTCCAGGAGAACTGATCTTGGTCATCTGGAGATCAGTTGTAATAGCTGGGAAATTTTCTGTAGGGGAAATGATGTGCTGTGGCTGGGGAACACGGTGATTTCTGGGAGATCTCCAGGCCGCACAGGAAGATTGGCAACTCCAGTGACCGTTTAAGGGAAGATTGGGATATGTATTTTACCTCAGGACACATTCTTTTTTTTTTTTACACTTTATTTATTGGTTTTCAAAGTATAAACAAACATAAATATCTCATACTTTTATACAGTTCGGGTCTGTCTTTCCGTCTTGTTTTCTATCCAGTTATATACCCTCACCCATCTCTTTAGAAAAACATGCTCATCTTTGCCCTGCATTATTACACTCATTTTATCCATCTCAGCCAAGTTTAACAGTTTGTTAGTCAACTCTTCCTCACTCGGAACTTTATCAGATTTCCAGTATTTTGCCCATAACATTCTAGCAGATGTTACTATCATTATCATTAAATATATGTCACAATGCTTTACATTTTCTGGGAACATATTCAACAAATAGCATTGTGGTTCCATTTTCAGATTTACATCAGTAATTTCATAGATTATTTTCTGAATTTTACGCCAATATTTTTGAGCTTTAATACAACTCCACCGCATGTGGTAAAATGTACCGATCACTCTTTTGCATTTCCAACATTTATTTATGTTATTTTTATAACATTTTGCTATTTTTTCTGGCGACCAGTGCCATCTATAAAACATCTTAAGTATGTTCTTCTTATATGATATGGCCCTCATAAGTACCTCAGGACACATTCAATTACTCTAAACAGCAACAGCAAACTGTTTAGAATGTTAGAGGCAAAGACCAATCAGGCTTCATATGCAAATGACCTCTGTGTTCCGACTGGCTGGTGGGGGGAGGAACAGCAAACTGTTTAGAATGTTGGAGGTGAGACTCAGGCAATGCAGCCAGTGGATAGGGACAGCTTCTGAGTGACGCATCATGGAGCCAACTGATTTAGGAGTGTGTGGAATGTTCAGAAAGTGCTACCCCACTACTCAATTATATATAAGGAGAGATAGGTGTTTGTGTGTGTGTGTGTGTGGATTAGTTGCCAGGAAGAGCTAATTAGAGTCAAGATGCATAAGTGAGCAATAAATACAGCTACGATTGCAATAATACATTTGGTAATACATGTAAATAGCAGCAAATTGGCATACAGATAATACAGGAGTTAACAACAGATGTGAGACCTATGTTTGGGTCCAGTGGCACCTTTAAGACCAACAAAGTTTAAATTCTGGGTATAAGTGAGAACTGAGTGACGGTATCTGAAGAAGTGTGCTTGCTTATACCGTGAATAAAACTTTGTTGGTGTTAAAGGTGCCACTGGACTCAAACTTTGTTCTGCTGCTTCAGACCAACACGTCTACCCACCTGATCCTAACAAAATCAGTTCTCGTCAAAAGCTAACACTGTGCAATGTATGATTGGTCTGTTCACAGTGAAATGATTCAAAAGGTGTTGTATTCAGAGTTTTCAAGCCACATGGTGCATAATATGGCCATCACTGTTATTTACAACAGGACTGGACCATTTGTAGAAGAAGCCTCAGCTTTTAAATTATACTTTTTTGGGGTTGTTATTAAAATTAATGAATTCAGGAGTTGGTGGAAACCAAGACTGAAGAAAGGACAAAGAATTCACAAAAAATCTCTATGCTGAGATCTAGGGGCTCCTTTCTCTTTTTATTAATGGTTCACACATACCTGCTCCTCCCGCATAACCTGCAATTTCTTGGCCTTGCTTTGGCGGTAATATTCCATGATCATCATGGCTGCATAGATTTTGCCCACTGTCAGGTCGGTAGCTGCAGGGTGAAGAAAGCAGGACAGTGAAGAATGTCTTTTTCTGCCTATTCCTTCAGTACTTGCCCCACCAGTGCCCTCTGAACTCCAGGTTGATATATCTAGGCTGCTTGGGCACTCTCTGCAACTGACCATGTGAAAGGGTTTGGTCCCCTGTGGCCTCTTCAGAGAGGCAGCCCATGTAGACTTCTGAGGGGGAGTTCAAATGGCTAGTATCCATCACCTTATGGTGAGTCCCCATGGAAAATGGCCTCTTAGCTTGGCTCTCATTTTGAGCTGTATCTCAGGAGTGGAAAGAGGCAATGACCTATGGTGATAAGAGTGAAATGGCTTGGTGTACATCTCTGCTGTTCCCTGTGGTGGGTTAAGCAGTCTTTATTGTTTGGGTTAGCATCTCCCTGTAACTTAGGAGGTGGGCCCTCCCAAAGAAGGACTTCCTCCTGTGCAGTTTGTCATAACAAGATAAGACCACCTCTGTTGGATCACAGCAAAGGTCTAGCAAATTCAGCTTTATTTATCCCACAGTAGTCAAACACACGCATTCCATGAGTAAAGTGAGATGGTGCCAGATGGTGCTGGGCTCTTCAGAGAGCTCCTATTTTCTCAAAGTTTGTAGGTCCTTTTCTTCTGTCATGCTACACCCTAGTCGTGGAAAGGCTACAGCCCAAATTGGACAGGAATCCCAGAGGGCTTTGATCATCTCACTGTTCTTTTTCCTCTGGGTCAGAAGGGCAAGAATAGGAATGATGTATGGCCAAGGGAAACGGGTAGACTGAGGGGCAGGTATATACTTGGTGGGAAGGCAACTCAGAAGTGTGGGAATGGAACCAGGAATGCTAAAGGGTAACTCTTACATTTGTGAGGGGTGACCAGGAGATCCAGTGTTTTCTGGGAGAGGTTGGGCCAAATTGCCATCATCTCTTTCCTCAGCTCATTATCCATCTGCTGTTTGTCAGCCCCTCCTAGGGGGAAAAAAACACCCAAATCAAGGATGAGAGAAAGCAACAAACATCCAGCCATTTGATGCCCCCTTGGACATATCAGAGCTACTTGTTTATTCTATTTGTTTCCTTGGGTTATATTTACTAGCAATTTTTACATATTAAAAACCCAATATTAGGGGGGGGGAAGGATGCTGGTAAGAGCTGGGCAAGATTTTTGAATGAAGCACATGACTGAGTCCTTCCTGTACTGCAACACATCAACATTGCAAGTGGGAGATAGTATGTTTGATGGTTTGCCCCCCCAAAACTCCCTGTCTGAGTAAGCCAGTCAGTTAGAAAGGTTCTAGCATGGACCTCTTCCTGCTCCTCAGTTTTTCTACTTGCACAAATCCTTTTTGAAATGGAAGAGGACTCTAATATTCAGTCCAGGAAAGAGTCTGACCCCCAATTCTGAGAATTTTAAAGGAAAGGGAGACATGTCAAGTTTTATGCATGCACCTTTGAGAGTTATTGAGAGGTGTGTGCACTTGGTATGGTATTCATCTACCTGCAAACAGGTTTTGATTTGTCTGTGTGAAAGCCAATAAACATTTATAATGCTTTTAAAGTCACAAAAGAAAACAAAATTGATACCAAATCCGACCATACCTTCACAAAATTAAAGTAAGCTGTTGTAGCATAAAGTCCAGGTTGTACTCCAGCTCAGGAGACTCCAAAAAAGGGGCCGTGAGACTTTCAACAATTGCAAGGACAATCAGTTGAGTTCATCATATGACCCTTTGTCCTTGTTCAAAACAATAACACCCTCTTTCTTTAAAAACTACACCTTCTTCTAGCGTGGGCTGGCGCTGGAGGAGTTGGGAAACGAGAAACAAAATGCCTGCTCAAAGCCACTCCTCCAGGGAGTCTTGTCTCTCACAGACGATGTTTACCTTTTAACTGAAAGTATCCCATATTTTAATATGCCATGCAAACAAGGTCTTAGTAGCTTAGGATGTGCTTTCCTGTGTTTGAGTCTCATTTCCTGAAATCCTCTGATTAGACAGGTGGACTCACTAGCATCACTTGCCTTTAGCAATCTTGATGTCAAGCGCAGTTCGGATCAATGCCATCAGGGTAGAATTGAAATGGACTGTATTGTCATCTGCCACAGGCAAATCCATACGAAGTAGTCTCTGCAGAGATCCAAGCAGAAAGGTATCATCTTATTACTCCATCTTCCTGAGATATCTTGCACACAGGAACATAAGAGCCCTGGGAAGAACTCTGAACTTTTCCTCTGTCTCTTCCGCTACTCATAGTGTAACCTCTCCTCTCCCAAGCAGGTGACAATCAAAGTTCTGCTGTAATAATTTCAATACTCAGCAGGTTATTCATCTCATCTGCCCCCTCCAAACTTTTCTTTTGGCCAATGTCTTCTACATGCTTTCCCCCCAAGATATTGGCCAAGAAACAAACCCATGTGATAACTGGGGGAAGTAAAGAATTTAGGTACAGTTCTAAGCATGCTTGCTTGGAGGTTTGTCCCATAAAAACAAATGGAATTTACTTCCATTGATTAAAACTGATCTGGATTAAAATCAGAGTTTTGCCAATTACTTTATTGGGAGATGATTGTATCTTAAATGCCTCTTTATGTTATAGCAGAGCAGGAAGCCAGGAATTGGCTTTCAAACTTCTGTTCTAATCTAGCAGATTTTACATCCTATCCAAAACAGGATTAGATTAATGTTCCATCTTTAATCACTATGCTAATTCCTTTAAAATCTGTTAGACAGATTTTAAGAGTCCCGATCCCATGTACTCTACCTCTACTAGACCTCACACAATGTTCTCTCCAAATTGAATACCTTTTAAGGTCCTAACTTTCACAGAGTTCTTCCAAGAAGCTCATTATTTGTCTGTATAGTAAAATTAAGAAGTATAAAACAAAGAACAAAACAAAACATCAACTTTCCAATATAGCAACAGGTAGCAGTGGAAAAGGGAAGGGATCAAAGGAGAATGCATTGCAACCATTCAACAGAGCAGGTTTCATAAAATGTGCAAGATTGGAGTCATGCAAAAAGAGCATGCAACATGCATCACAGCACAGTGCAAAGGCATTCACAGATAACACATTGAGACTCATTCATAGCTCTGGTATAGATTGAGCTAAAGGGAGAGATCTGGATTGTAGGCTTTTGGTGCAAAAATGGGTGGGTGCGTCCTTAGGGTAGAAAAGAAATGAAATTGACAGACTATGGGCCATGTGCCATTCCTCTGAGCCAAGGCCATGGGCTGGAGATCACACAAGATGCTCAGGGTGGGGCTTGACCAGCTAGTGCATTAGCTGAGATAGGCTGTGGACCAATGGAAATGGGGGTTAGACGATCAGGGTCTTTGGGGTTTGTTAAGTGAATGTCACTGAACAGAGGTGTGCAGGGGTGAAGACAGGAGAGTTTAAAAAGTGAAGGAGGTACAGAATGAGAAAGAGGAAGACACACATACAGGTAATGATTCAGCAGAAAAAAAACAGGATGATCCCTGAAGGAATTTGATGCCCAGAAAACCTGCGAATCTTGGAAACCACTGTCTTAAGAGCCTAATTAACAGCTCTCCCCAGGGCTTTGCATATACGTAAATGGCATTCCCATTTGCTTGGCAATTTGCTAAGAATGCTGTCTGTTCCTTTTCACTCTCTTTTTTCTACACTGTCCATCAACAGGCCATTATGTCAACCACAGTTCTGCCACAGAAGTCAGTTCACTCTGTCAGAAGATCTGGCTTTTTTTTTTTTGGCTGTATACAGGGTTTGGTGTGGATGCCAAGGGTGAAGCACTCCTAGTCAAAATGAAGTAGAAACATCTCGAAGTAGCATCTTCCCCCTCCTTGACAAATGTTAATGGTGTAATGTTTATACCTTTTGGCAGCTGAACAATTTAGCAATAGTCACTATTTTGTTTGCAACCAGAACCCAACAATTAAGCTCCTTTGGAAGATCAGGCAGCTGTCATGCTACACAATAGCTACCTTCAAAGAACTTTAGTCTCCAAGACTGAGAATTAATTTGAACATTACCAGGAACATTTTGGGATTATTTCTCTACCTATTGAACTGCTGTGGCATGGCTGCTTCTTGTAACATCTGAAGTCATGTTGGTGGGGCTATCAACATGATTGCTCTTCATAACAGCATCACACTGCCCTCAGGGAACAGCAACATGGGCATGCGTAGCATTCCACCTTGGTGCTGCTGCCCATATGCTTCATTCTCTCCGGTGTTACCATCCTTTAGGCAGTCCAATTCTGCTGCTAGAAACGTAGGGACATTTCAGCACATAGCAGCAGCTTGGGACTCACTGCCCATCTTCCCACAACCACATGTTCGGCTTCCAATATGTCACGGAACTGTACCAGTGCCAGTCTTCACCCTTTGGTTTGCTTCCATGACCACCACAAGCTTTTCTTGAATTCATCTAAAACATCTTGATACTTGGCATAAATTCCATGATACATGAATGTTTATAAAAATACGCACTTTCACTTTGCATACAGTGTTGTAGGCACCGAATTTGTTTCCATTTGCTGAATTTGAACTTCCTTGTGGAACGTTTTTCCCCAGTGGCACAAAATTTTCAGGGCACTGTTTTTGGGACACAACTTAAGTTTTTCATCCCTGCAGTGGAGCAAACATGGACTGGAAAGTTAAAGGAGGTGAAAAGTCTAAATCATTTTAGTCATGCTAGTGTACCTGAAGATGCCAGATTTTATATATATATTCCAACTTGGTAAGAAAAGTAAGCCTTTTGGATGGATGGCTGAAGCAGAACTATTTCTGAGGAGCCCACATGCTCTTGGAGGAGGAGCTCACCCACAGTGAAGAAAGGATAAGGGGGTGGAATGGATACAGACAGCAATTTTCCCTTGGGGCAGTTAGGGCACTCAGAAACCCACTTTCCCCCCACAGACAGGTGAGGGAATTGCAGATTCAATATATCTCACAATGTTCTGGACAACCAATGTCATGGAGAAATGAACATACAGATGTGTAGATAATGGCAGCAGGCAGGAAGAACATAGAAGTATAAACAGGGAAGGCCACTGCAAATGAAGGAGGGAGGTTATTGTGAGATATTACTCAGAACACATTTTTATTTAAAGGATTCAACAGAACTGGAAAACTGAGGGCCAAACTAGATGTGACGGCATCCTTGTGGTGGACATGAGGACACTTCTGCCATTTAAAAGTCATTTTAAAATGCTGCCTACAGCATCACTCATTTCCCCCTCCTGCACCTTTTCAAGTGTCAGAGCAGCCGGGGGGCGGGGGGCTTGATATGGTGCAGGGGTGGGACAACAGTGTCTCAGTCTGCCACACTACAGGCCTTGCAATATTTTTAAATGATGACAGCGTTGTCTTCATGGCAGCCACAACTATGCAGTTATGTCTGGTTTGTCCCTGAAGCACAGATATGGAAGTGGCACAGCTGGGAATGAAATGTGTGGGTCTTGATAACCAAGATTCTAGCCCAAAGCTACCAAGCCCTTTTCATCTCGTATATTAACAGTGCAAGTGTATGCCATTTGATGGATGTAGACTGAAGTAAGTTACATAAGATTGCCCTATCAGCCTCATTTATAGAGCCAGGAAAATGATCAAGGATTCCCAATATTCAACAATATCCCAAACACACCTAAAATCAAGCATTTTCTGGACCAATCAGAGCTACAAGATGACAAGTTCTGCCTTATGTGCTGCCAAAATTCGACAGGATTTTGTGCAGTGGGTGTACAGCTGATGGCTAGGAGATGAAGAAATCTTGTTGGTCCTTGGTTCCTTTATTGGTATACATATTGGATCCAATTGCATTATGCTTTATTGTAACTATGTAAGTTTTTGGTGTGAATGTAGCAGTCATAGCTTTTTGAATTATAGAGTAAACAACTTTTGCTAGATAGTTCTGCTTATTATGATGGGAAGACATTTTAGTTTCTACTTTGCTTCATCAAGACAGGATCTTCTTTTTTAATATAACATTTTATTTTTAATTAAGACAAACAAACATACACATATCGGGGGTTCCATTTCATCATTAAAGTATCTAGTTAAGTATCTCATACAATGTCTAAATATCTATTTTCAATATTCCACCTTATTTTTATGTATAGTCTTTTGCAATTGATTTAAACTAATGTTCCTGATCCTATAAATTGGTTAAATGTCAGTCTAATTTATAAGACCTTAAAAAATCATATAGTCTCTCTTGTCCAAAGGGTTTTGACCTTCTTCTCTTGAAAATATGTATAATCTCACATATCCAGAAAGTTTTAACTATTTTTGTAGGATTTCATCCTCTTCTTCATTTTCTGGTTTCTCCTCTTAAGTTTTAAAGTCTTAATTCTGTGTCTTTTCCCCTTGTATGTAAGGAAAATAACTTCTGGAAGTAGCCCTCTATATTCAATTATTTGAATGGTTTGAGGTTCTATATATTCTTTATTTCTCTCTCTGATGGAAAATTTCATTTTTTGCTGTAAAGATTCCATCTGTTGTTATTCCTTCATATAATCTCACATTCAGTTCTCCAAACATTTTCTTTCTTTTTGTATACATTGAGTTTGTTCTGTAGGCCATGTAATTTTGCTTGCAGACTTCATCTGTATTTTCTGTATCCATATCTCTCACAAAGATGTATGCTATGTCAGTTTGCTCTTTCAGCTAGCTGATCTTCTGCTGTAGAAGTAAGTCTATTTTAGATTACATAGAGTCCATAGCTGTTTTCACAGTTTTTTCTACTATTGGAATGATTTTTTTAAAAAGTTGGAGATCTGTAACCATTGGTGTTAGAACATTTTTTCCTTCTTCTACTCCAGCCATTTTAAAATATTGTGTTTAAAACAGAGAATCTCTACAGCTCTTTGTCAATAAAATCTCTACAATCACAGAGCTTTCTATGCTTACCCAATTACATTAAAAACAAGAGGGTTCCCAGGCAAGGCAGACAGTCTTATCATTTAGTTGTAATACAGACTTATCAGTTGTTTACAAGAACCTCAGAACATAATATACTTTACAATTTTCAACAAATCGCAAATGTATACACAATGAGTTCTAAGGAAATGAAATAGTGAAAGTTAAAAATATATGCTTAATAGTTCATTAATTCTTCCTTCTTTCTTCTTGATTTTAGTTTATGGTCCAGATAATAGGATGTAGATATTTATAATCCAAATTAAATGTCTTTCTATGAATCCCTATGGCTCAGTTATAATTCCAGGGAAGATGGCAGATGTTCTTCCCACAACGGGGAAGGGCGAATTGCACACCAGTGGCCTGGAGGGGTGCCACCTCAAGTGACACCCCCGCGGAGCCTTTGCAATAGGCTCCAGGCCAGGGGGCTTTTGAGGGGTAGCCTCTTTGACGGCGTAATGCCGGAGAATTGAGGCTCCCCTCCGCCCCGACGGTCCAGTCGCTGAGTGGCCTTCGGGCACAAGCTGGACTGACTGGGACAAGCACCGGAGATCGAGCGGAATGGCATAAAACTGAGCATGGTCAGAGAAACTGACCGACAATTAATGTGAGTTCTGAATAAAATGGAGTAGTTTGAAAAGCGATCCCCCCCGCGGTTGAAAAAAGAGATTGCAAAGAGAGACGCCTCTCATGCGAATGAGCGGCTAACGGACACGAAGGGGGAGAGGGGAGGAAGTAAACCAAAAGTGTTTTGAGAGACTTATCTGAATTGCGCAGTCATTTGGCGAGTTTTCTGAGTTGCGTGGAAGCAGCAGAAACTGTAAACAAAATGAGAAAGATGGCGGCCCAGCAGAGAAAGTTTAAAACAAAGCTGGGCAGTCAGAGTCCAAAACCGGAAGAGGGAGCAGATGTCCTCAAACTCCTGGCGGATATGCTCAAGCCGGTGATGGAACAACTCGATGGTATTAACCAGCAATTGACCGTGAAGAATAAAAACTTTGCAGCACAGCAGCTTCAGCTGAACGAAACAGAAAAAAAAGTGGAGCAGGCAAACAAGAAAATTAAAGAGACAGACACCACAAGCAAGAAGTTGAAGAAAAGGATGGGAGATGTGGAAACGAAGCAGAATTGCCAAGAGAATTGAGTTTTGCAGCTACAGATGGAAAAAGCTAACCTGATTCTCAGGTTTCAGGGAGTTTCTGAAACAGACCGGGAAGACCTGAAGAGGGTGCTTAGTGAGATCATCGCTCCAGTAGTAGGCTTAACAGCGGATGAACTTGTAAATGAAATGGAGTCAGCCTATAGGGCATACTCTAATTACATTAAAAAAAATAGCCTACCTGGAGAAATAGTGGTCAGGTTTTCAAGAAGACAAACCAGAGATGCCATTTTAAAAGCAACATCAGCAACTCCACTGAAAATGGGAAATGTAACCATCAAAACCTTAAAGGACATTCCATTTGAAATTAGACAAAAGAGGAAAAATTACAAGGATTTAATTTTTTCCCTTCAAACTAATGGAATATCGTACAGATGGGCGGTTCCAGAGGGTGTCATCTTTAAGATCAACGATAGAAGAGAGAAGATAGACTCCACTTTTAAAGCTAAATTTTTTTTGAGACGTCAGCTGGGGACAGATGAAGAGTCCAAAGAGGAAGAAACCTCCTCCTTTGGGGTTTTAGTTTAGTGTGGTTTGCTTTTCTTTCTCCTTAGTTGTAGTCCCTTCCCTAATATTTCTTTGTAGTTTTTGTAGTATTTGCAAAATAAAAAATATCCCTCCGGGGATTTAAAAAATAATAATAATAATATAGAATCTGATGCTTATTACAGTATTCCAAAGATTTAAAATCCACAATATGGTTTTGTAATCCAAAGTATAATGATATCATATTTATAAATCTGTTTCACAATTCTGTTCTCAGACATCAACCTTATTTTCTTTAGCCCAGTAAATTTATTAAGAAAGTTGTGCCCCTTGCTGAAGTGTTTGGATTGTTCTGGCTGGATGCTGTAATAAAATTTCATTCTATTAAGAAAGTTCTTTTCTCTTCTTTTCTTAGCCACTTTAGAGACGTGGGGAGGGAGAGGAGGATTCCTCACCCCTCCCTTTCTTAATCAGTGGAAAAATTCCTAGTGATGTTGCAGTTCTTGTATTGTTTTGTTGAGATGTTCTGTTTCCCCCTCGTTCCAGCAGTCACGACTTCACGTCCATAGCTGCCATGGACGTTCTCACTGAGCTATTACTGGGGGCAGTCTCAGACTTCCACCCGCTTGCTGCCACTCACGGGGAGTCCATGTCAAGCCCCTTGTGACGAGCTCCTCTCCGGAGAGCTCATTGGAGTTTGGGAGCCTCCAAACTCCTCTTAAGGATCCAGTGATCCGGTGGCTTCATGGGAGCAAGTCCCGGAGCCAACCATTCTTGTCACACCAAAAACTGGAAGCAAGACAGGATCTTCTTGATGAAATATTCAACTCTTACAGACCTTATTTAAAGCAGTATGCTGGCCACAGCAATTAAGGCTTTTGAAATTTTTTCTTATTGATGAGACATTTTGTTCTTCATTATAAACTTAATGCAGATCACATAAAACTTCATCTTTCTGTTCTTCCACCTTCTGTTCTGTTTAGCATTACTGCTTTTCTGTTGGACAAACTAATTGTCTTCACCACTAAATCTCTGTCTTTTTTTAATATATAATTAATAATAAATAAATGTCCGTTGGCTGTCCATTCTTTTTCTCAGTTTTGGCCACAATGTCATTTTTAATTTTTCTCTTTTCACATCTCTTCTATTGATAAGTCATATGGGAATTTTCTTTTTAATATCACAAAACTTCATTCTCTGTTGATACTTTTTATTTTCCCTTGACTTCTATAATATTCTTTCTCTCAGCTTTCCCCTTCACATTGAATTGATTTTTTTAGTTCTGTTGTTCTGTCAAACTCGGACTCTCATTTGCCATGCTATGGAGGGATCTGGGGCCAGCAGAGGGAGCGAAATTCCTGAGGGAGGGGTGTGAGTGAGTGAGTGAACGGCTCTATTCTAGCAGCAATGTAACTCTTTCTAAGATACCTCCCTACGCAGGGATGACCTTGGAGATGACTGTACTTGCTTCACTGCCTTAGAGAACATAATGGTATATTCACAGGTGGAGGTGTAGTGTGCGCAAAAGCTAGGTGGGACGATTGTGGGGTATGATTGGACGGGACCCAACCGGGGCCCTGGTTTGAACTGTCTATAATTGGGGATTTTGCTGCCAGAACCTCAGTTCTGACACAACACCTGTATTAGCTTGGAACTTATTATTTCTCAATAAACATCACTGCCAGAGAGTGTTGTTGAGAGTTACTGTCCAAGAGTCTGACATGTGATTTAAAACTGTGAGCATTTTAACTGTAATGTATTTAACTGTAAATTATGTAACTGTTTTGACTATTTTAACTATTTTACGATTTTGGTGCATTGTACCAAATACTGTTAACCGCCCTGAGCCTGCTTGCAGGGAGAGCGGGATACAAGTGTGATAAAATAAATAAATAAATAATAATAATAATAATATGTTCATGTCATCTTGTTGGGTCATCACTTCAGCCACAACCCCCCACTTTATCATCCCCTGTATTTGTTGCTTGTTATTGTTCACATACACTGTACACCACTACTGCTTCTCAGTTCTTCAAAACTTCTTTGTGATCTTGGCATTCCTTATTTTCCTTCGTTAATAGTCCAGATCATGCACTTAATTCTTGTGATTATTCTACTATTAAAACTACAGATTTTTTTCCTGTTTCTCAGCTTTGCCTCTTCTTACCTATTTCTCTGAGCCCGGAAATCTGTTCCTTCTAACATCTATTGCCCTTCTTTACCCTCCTTTGAAAATGTCTCACTTTCTCACTTGCTTTTTAAAAAGATTACTCTGCTTTAATTTTATTAACAAAAATGACGACGTCTATTTGTACTCGTGGCTTGGATCTACTGGAGATTTCTGCAGACAAGTGGTATTTTCATCCAGGGAGCCTCCCCTCCCTCCCTCCTGCTGCTGCAGCCCATACCAGCCTGTGAAATGCTGTTCCTGGAGGAAAGGACTCCAGAAACAGTATAGGGGGATCAGAGAGCTGCAGCAGGGATGGAGATTTGGTGAAAATTATTCCCCTTCCATCTTCAAAAATCCTCCACAGGATCCAAGCTTCTGAAAGTATAACTGTATGAAGGATTTTATTCTATATATTCTAACATCACTTTCCGCCTCCTTCTCTTTTTATATATTTAAACTTCAGGCCATCATGTAAGTGCAAGATTCCCCCTCCCAATGCCTACTACAATAACAATGTAGGGAGCAGGTAAGGATTTACTAATTAGTGAAGAGAGCTGATATCTTTAGTTCAGCAGCAAGAAGCACCTGAGGACTAATAATCACTTCTCTGTGACATCTGCTCTGGTTACCTAGGAATGAAGGAACTATGAATGAAGGAAGGCTGGGATCATATGAGAAGAACCATGCAAGCAATAGCGACCAAATAGGTGTGATGGGACTTGCACAGTGATGAAACTGTGCCCCTCCTAAGTGGTTCCTCTATTACAGAGCAGTGTGATCCAGATGATTTCTCAATCCTGTGATTTTTACCATATGCACAATTTGTCCTTAGACTGTCCTCTGAAGCACTGGGTGTTGCTGTTATTTGAGCTCAGAAAATAGATGAGTCATTTTAAAAACATGAAGGAACAAGGAGAATCCTTCATCAGAAGAACTTCAGTCACAGGTATTATCACCATCATGTTTGGAAGCATTTAATCTTTACTTCTCTTGACTGGGTGGACACCATGTCCCTACTCATTTCATCAGACAATTGCATGCTCATTCTATAACATGTGGCATCAAAGTGCACAGAACCCCAAACCACAGATTCCACTCCCACTGACAAATTTGGATCCCTCCACCTCTCCGCATGCGAACAGTCACTGCACTGAGAGTGAACATTTCAATATCTGTGCCATAAATCATTAGCAGAAACCCAGTAGTTGAGGGGAAAAGAGGAAACACACAAATGAAGGGAAATGTCATGGGGGGAAACTGGGTTGCTGAATGATAAATAGTATAGTGGGAAAGAAAAACAGAAAGAAAATGCAAGTCAGGGATCAGCTAGTGATGTACATGGGTATCAGGGTTAGAGTACGGAGATATGGAGGGGCAAAAGGGAAAGCTTTTTATAGGTTAGAACTGCATTGACAGAGAAAGAGGCATGGAGTAGCAGAGAGAAAGGGCAGAGAAATAGGTTAGTTGCTTTTAATTTGTCTCTGGTTGAAAGTAGAGAACTACTACCCCTAATGTTGTGTTCTTTGGTAGGAAGTTGCATTGTTATGGAGGCAGAAGCATGCTAGACCTTTAGGGGACTGAAAGGACGTAGTCATTTAAGTTACACAAAAAGGCCAAAGAACTATTAGATAAACCATGAGAACATTTTTTTACTTATTGTTTTATAGACAGCCAGAAGGACATGAGAGAGCAATCTTACAACAGAATCAACTGTCAACAATAGTTGCTGTCCACTGACAGATGTGGGGCCCAGTATATGCACATATCTGCTTTTACACAGAAAGAGCTCTGTTTGAGCATATATCCAGTTGTTGCTCTGTGTGAGTATGACAGAGAACACACCTGCACTTCTTGGTGCTGGTAAACTGGCAAGTGTACTGACGGTGCATACTGTCTGGCTGGCATAAAGCTCTCTAGCAGTGAACAGGCTTTTAAAACAGCTCAGGACACAGTGTCCACCCACAGCACATTATACAAGTCCATTTCTACTAGTTTGGTCTCTACTTTTGCTTACAATGATATGGGCCATCACTAAACCAACAACTTGGTAAATGCCAAGCAATCCACAAGTTAGCTTTCCTTCCCTTTAATTTTCAGTTCCACATGGAGATCTGCAGACATGGCATTTCTCAAGTGGAAAGCATGCCAACACCTGCAAGTCACGTATGCATGACACTGATTCCCATGCTAATACTTACTAGCAGCACCAACGGTAAACTAGTGAATTAGCAGGATCAGCATGAGTAGCACAGTCCAAATGATGGACTATGAAGGGACTGTAGTAAAAAACTCTATGCAACTCTGAGTGTTTTCTTATTTGAGGTGCTATTTTAACTGCACTTCTGTTCTAGTGCTAAATTTGCAAAACCTATAGCCAAATATGTATAGCCTGAAGTGACTGAAAATGTTTATAATCCTGTTGCTAAAACCACAAATTTGTGTTGATTTGTTTTAGAATGTATACATTTAGTAAATTCAGTTACTTTTAATTTCAGAATATTTTACTTACTTATAGTGAACGCTTTCTTAAATAATAGCTTTCTTAAATTACTTTTTGCCTCCTTTAATTACCTTGTTATGTCCCCAGTTATAGTAGTTGAAGGAGAATTTTTTAAAAAGCATCGGTTTAACTTACTAATGATCTGGAAAAATCCACCAGGGGAATCTTGGAAAAGCAGAATTGTGCAGGTGAGATAGGTAAGGGCTTGAACAATGCTATGGAAGGGGACACACGCCAGTCTTCTGTTTTTAAATACCAGAAATGTTCCTATTCTAAAGCAAGCCCTCATTATTTAAATGAAAGTGACCATATTGCAAATTTAAAAAGCCCACTTTTCAAGTAATTCTTAGGTGGAGTAAAAGGGGAACACATATGGTTTGGAATTTATCTAATGCGCAAAGACTCACTTCCAGGACTTCAGTTTGGGTCTAGCTTTGGCCTGCAGACTCTGGACCTCAGTAATGACTTCGCCAGAGCATATCAGGGCACAGATGCTGAAGATCCAGTTTCTAGTTTCATATCACTAATGGAGCCTTCACTGCTGCCCTCTATGTCGCATTACTTATTCAATGAGGGTTAGAAATTAGTGGTATTATTTTTGTGTGTGTGTGCCATGAACACAGCAGTCTGCCCTTTGGTTTCAGCTGTTGACAGAAACATGTAGTGCATTCAGGGAAACTTGATTTTAGATGATTTTTTGTGGATTTTAATTGTTATTTATGTGTTAATCAGTGTAAGCAGGGCCGGCCCATCATAGACAATTTTTAGGCAGTGGCCTAGAGTGGCCCCTTAAGAGGGGGTGCCCCCTGGCCTGCTGCCCCTCCTCTCCCTCACCTAAACAGGGTAGTAAATTGCAGGCCGTCACCCACCTTTCCGGGAGGGCGACCCAGTTGCCCAGCCAGCGGCGGTGGGGGGGAGACTCCTGGCGTGCCTGCCTTCGCTGCCCCACCACCTTCTTCTGCTGGCCGGTGGGACCCAGGGCACCTGCGCCTTGCCCGCCACCGGCCCAGGCTCTACCTGCACCGCCTCTGTCCACTGCCTGAGCCGGCCCTACCTAGCAGCTGCCCCACCCCCGGCCTCCAGGGCCCCGCCAGAGCCAGTCCCCTTGGCCAGCCTTCAAGCAGGGCTCTGAGCCAGGCCAGGCGGGATTGCCGGAACAATCCCTGGCCTTAAAGCAGGAACGGGGATGGAGGTGGTGAAGGTCGGGTCGGGCACACGTATTAGGCACTGGTGGCTCCCCATGGCCAAGGAATTAGCTTTCCAGAACTGAGGGCTTAGGGTTGCCAGCCTGCAGGTGGGTCTAGTAACAAATAAATATACACTGTAAAAACCTTTTAGCAAACTAATGTATTCTATTTAGTGTATCATTATTTTATCCTAATCAGGTATAAATATTCATTACATTCAATAAGCAATAACATTCAATACGTACAGATTGTTAACTACCAGACAATTTTGCATCAGTGTTTTAAAAGTCAAGCCCTGATGCAAAATTGTCTGGTAGTTAACAATCTGTATGTATTGAATGTTATTGCTTATTGAATGTAATAAATATTTATACTGATTAGGATGAAATAATGATACACTATGCACTTTATTAAATAATGACCATAAATAGAACACATTAGTTTGCTAAAAGGTTTTTGCAGTGTATATATATTTGTTAAAAGGTGTGTATTGGACTCAGCTGAGCTGCCTCCTTCCCAAACTTTGCCTTCGCCAACCCCCCCCTCCCCCAGTCCCCAGGAATTTTCTAGCTCAGAGTTGGCAACCCTGTTTTGACTCCAGACACTGGAGGAAGCCAGGAACTCTTGGCTTTGTTAATGGCCCTGTTATTGATTCATTGGTGTTTTTATGTTTATTGATAGTGTTACTGTGCTAATTGTTACTGTAGAACCAGATCAGGCGCAAAGATACTGGGATTGTGGGCTTTTGAACCCCTAAAGGGTTCTTCCTAAAATGCATTTATGTTTGAAAATTGGTGGGCGCACGGGGGGGGGGGGCACCAGAAGGTAGCCATGCCTAGTGTCCAAAAAAACCTGGAGTCGGCCCTGAGTGTAAGCCGCCCTGAGCTTGCTTTTGTGGGGAGGGTGGGGTATAAATAAATAAATAAATAATAATACAAAACAATAAAATGGATCACAGGGACATTGTCTGAACTGGGAGATCCACTCTGAATGGAACAATGTGAGGCAAACTTCTGATTTATGCTACACTGCTCTACTGCGCATATGGACAGTTGCTAGATGGACAAGGTCTATGATGATTCCCAAGCCCAAATGCATCACAAACTATTAAATGATGGTAAAAACATTAATGTTCTCTTCAGTGTTCAACATTCCTAAAAAAAATGTCTACAAGTTACACTTGGTATATTGTTGTAACGTGGTTTTATCCGAATGGGCATTCCATTTTAATGGGCATTCCATAATAGAAGGAAATGTTCTCTTTCAAAGGGGAAGGTTGCCTAGCAAGAGACAAACGAGCTCCCATATGAGATCAGGGCTATGTGTGACTTTTTACAATTCCGCAGGGCCTGCAAGACAGAGCTCTTCCGCAAGGCTTTTAGTTAGGGCGGCAGGCATCCCCCCTCTCTACAACTCTCTACTTCAGCGGGTCAGATCTGCACTACCATCTAAGGACCAAAACACAGATGGCATCTGTGAGGCTTTAACTAAGACTTGTACCAGAGGAATGTTGCTGTATTTTATTGGGGGTTTAATTGTTTTTCATTCTTTGTATACTGTATATTGTGTATTATGTTTGATGGAACCCACCTTGAGCCTGCTATTTGGGGAGGGCGGGATATAAATCCAATAAATAAATAAAATAAATATACTGATCTACAGATGATACAATAAAGTGGGTTGGGTTGGGGGAAACCCCAAACCAACTCGTGCTTAACGTGTGACCTGGCACTCACCTCAAAAGTAGTGTGAGGGAGGGGGCAAACTGAGTCCTGAACATATGCATGCTGGCAGGAGAGGTTTCATCATTCCCCCCCTTCCACTCCATGCACTTTTGCTAGCAGGAAAAGGCATGGGGGGGATGATGTTTGCATTACTGCCAGTTCCACATATCTGCCCATGTTGCCACCATGAGTACATGTGCTTGGGAGCTGATTTGCACCCCATGACACACACTATATTTAAAGTTACATTGAATATATCATCTTGCATTGAATATATCATCTAATTAGATCCTCATTGCTATGCTGTGCAATTCATAAGAAAATATTTAACTCAAGTTTCCTTTATTTCTTTGTCAGCAAGATGTGAACAAGAGTGCAGATAATAAGTACAGATAATGTTAACTGGTATAATCTTGAATTTTTTTGTCTCATATATGCATATACTGGCCTAATCCAATGTTCTTACAGATTTAATGTGTTTTGGACCATTGATCTCTCTTCCCCTTCTGGCTTTGCTCCTTCAGTTTCATCTGGGGTATTCATATGGGTTGGGTAGTCATAGAGCAATTACAGTTGTAGATTGTCTAAGAGGTGGCGATGCTAGTGGGAAGTAGAAAAAGTTTAAAGCAGTGTTTCTTCTGCAGGATGCAGAAGGATGGGCTGCTGCTACTTGGATGAGAGATTTTGAGTAGGAACATGCACCTTGGATTAGTTTCTTACCAGCCCCACCTTTACTGGCCATAATGGAGTCTCTGAAACATGAAACGCTAATGATACTGAACGGACGCACTGTTACTGCTCAAGAGATTGGATTGGGGGGGGGAGAAATGTACAAAAATTACAGATTTATAGTTTTTGTTCTTGGGAAAAAATGGTTAAAAATGAAGCTAACTTGAAATATTTCTTGTTTATTTCTTAAAAATTATTCTACCTTATAAGCCACACGGGCTGGGCATTTCTTGCCTAACCCCAGGGGTGGAGACATATGTCTCAGCATCTCATACATGTCCATGAAAGTCATCCGGCCCCTGGGAGCAAAAAATTAAAAACAACAACAAAAAATAACCAAAAAGAAAAAAAAGGAAAAATACACGGAAAAAATAGAAAAGAGAGAAAGATGCAAAGAAGAGAAAAATATTGGAAATCAAGTGGAAAAGGAAAAAAATGGAAGATAAAAATGTAGAGATTACTGTGCTGCTTGCCAGCAAAGAGTCTGAATATGCTTGATCTTCATGGGTGACTGGAAGTAGAAGGATGGTTCCTGAAATTGTGGTTGTGATATAGCAAAATGCTTAAGCATACACTTCTATACGTTTGGAGCAGGTGTTCACATCATAACAGAGACAGATATAACCCTGTGCCTCCATCTATATTTTGCTCAGTCTGAGATTACAGTGCAGACCACCATCCCACTTGGGGTTATAGGGCCAAGTGTGTAGATTCAAGTCCCCTTAGTAACAAAGAACCACAGAAAGAAGGAGAGAAATAGAAAGAAAGACTGAGAATGAGGGAGCCCCTCTTTGCCAATGTGAGAGGAGGGCAGACTGCAAGGAAAGAAGGTGGAGGGAAAGGGAGGGTGGAAAGAACTGGGGGAGGAGGGAGGAAATGGCTGAGGTGTCAATGTAGTCTCTGTCCTCCCCAAATGAAGAATTAATGTGCAGAAGGTGGTGGAGGTGGGTAAAGAGAGACTCATAGAACTCTTCAGGCCTAGCTTCAGCTAACAGCAAGCAGAGATGGTTCAAGGTAACTGATATGCTCCATGCGTTACTGGTCTGGGTGGTAGCATCATTTCACGCATTCTGTTGGCTAATTACATTGCTAAATTACTCTTGAAAGTGCAATATATAGATAGATATGTGTACATATATATATATATATATGTGAAATATATATATTAAAGAAACCATAAGCAACATTCATTCCGTTGATGCTAGCAGGTTTTAGTGTAAGTCAAACCTTGCAAGCAACCCTATGAGGGCATTTCTTGCCTAAGCCCAGGGGGGGAGATATTACACGTAATAAACTGTACATATCCTTATAATGAATTCGTCCACTGCAAGAAGAATACATGGGAGTTAGTGCAGACGCTACAGGGCAAGAGAAACACATATTGTCACGTAAACATAAAACACAGCAGGGCTGCTGGCTAGAGACCTTCAGTCTAGCCACATACCATCTCCCTCAGGTATATGGAGAAATTGTGAATTCCCAATGGCTGCAATCAGAAAGGGGCCTTTCAAAGCACTGAAGACTAGGCCTCATTGAAGCTCTATGTGCTTCCCCATCAGCATTGTGGGAAGAAAGTTGATGACCATTTACATTAATAGATGGGGGGGGACTGTGTCTTATTGAACAGACTGTGAGATTTATCTTAGATCTTAAATAAAGTCAGACGTGACCAGACCTGTATGAGTTTTGACTTCTAGCTTTGATGTTTCTTCCATGAAGAGCCTTAGAAATCAATCACATTGTGTGCCATGCAGTTTAAGGGGTCTGGTATTCATACCAATATTTTTCTCTCCTTTCTTTTCAGCAAAGTTGGGTAATAAATGCATAGAAACCAGTACTCAGGAGGGGGAAGACCTGGATATCCTGCCCCCGCTCGGCACAGGCTTCCTTATGGACACTCCCACGGCTGGGCTTGGCAGGGTTTGCCAGTTAGGGCTGGCAGTGTAAACAAACACATTAAACCTGGACACAACGGGCATTCATAGTGGACAGGGCACAGGGATGGTAAAAGATACCAAGAGAATTCTGGGGAGAACCTTCCGCTAGGTGCGCATGACTGCAACCCTGCTGACTGCATCTACTTGCAGCAGCAGAGTGCCTGACCTCCCACAACAACAAAAGAAAATACAAAAACAGCATTACATAGCAGAGTGGAAGACCAGGCCCTAGCACGCACGTGCGCACAAACACACACACACATCTCCACAGGTCGAAGTATTAGAAGCACGTCATCTATTACTAACATAGCTATTGTAAGTATTTTTTTACTGCTGCATAATACATACTACCTGTGGGTTTTGTCCAGGCTGCGAAGCCAATACCCCAATTACTCCTATTTGGCTCAGATGTTACTAACGTGGCACAAAACACAAAACACAGTTGTTGCCAGGGGTTTCATTGACTCAATCATTGTTTGGCTCAAATATTGCTAATTATAGTATTCAGTCTGCCCACTGCAGGCCAATGCAGCCCACAAGGCAGGATGGGAAAATGGCAAGAGGCATGGCTGGACACACAGGGACATACATTGTGTCCTTCCTTTTGATTTTATGGGATAATGTAAGGGTGTATGTGGCCTTGTCAGAATCCAGCAGCAAAAACCTAAAATTGAAAGAGGAAATGTTAATCAGTGATAAACCGCCGCACTTGCTCCCTCCAATCATTTGTTTCTAGTGAGATTCACAAAAATTAGCCAACAGGTATGATAATGGAGATGGTACAGTGGCAGTGGCCACAGATCCACACTGACTGGAGTTCAGCTAAGGTGACACACAATGGATCTGCATGCAAAAAGAGGCAATGGCTCTGGTTTTTGTGTAGGCCAGAGCCTCTCGAACACACAAGAAGCTGACTTCTCCTGAGTCAGACCATTGGTCTATCAAGGTCAGCACTATCTATTCTGACTGGCAGTGGCTCTCCAGGATCTCAGGTTGAGGTCTTTCACACCACCTACCATGTGATCCTTTTAATTGGAAATACTGGGTCTTAAACCTGGAGGCCTTCTATACGCAAAACGGATGCTCTACCACTGAACCTCAGCTCCTCCCTTCTTCTCACATCAGAGGAAATAAAGGCTTCATCTGCCGCCATAACTTCATATCTCATCTCTGTCGGAATAGACCATATTCTTCTTTTCAGAACAGAAGCAAGGAATTGCAGCTCCCCCTCACCTTTGTATTCTAGACCATAATTATTGCTTGCCTCCCCTAAGTGGAACAAGGACCCAGAAATGAAGCTCCTATCAGCCACACACCTCTCTTGTGTGAAAGAAGCAAAAGGAACCTAGGAGTCCTAGATTTCAGTGATTTCCTCTTTGAACTGTTACATACTACTTCCTGCAAGGGCAGAACTCAGGAATTAGAGATTCCAGCCTACCTGTCCAGCTGCTAGATTTACTTCTTTACCTTCTCTCAGCTTGTGTCCAAACCTGGATAAGTGTTATCCATTTCCTCCAGCTTTTTCTAGGGGTGTGCAAAAAAAAGAGAGAGGTATTTTTTGGTTTCAAGTATATTGAACCCAAAACATACCTGTATTTTCTGATATTCCCAAATCCCAATACCAGCATGGTATTTGGATTTGTGATTTTTCAGAAATCCTGAATTTTTCAGCTCCATTGTACCCTATGGGGACCATTATAAATAGTCCCCATAGAATATAATGGGGAATCAATCTGGGGCTATCCGTGGGTCTATTTTTTGAGGTAGAGGCACCATATTCTCAGCATAGCTGCTTCTGCCTCTCGTCAAAAAACTCCCAAAGTTTCAAAAAGATTGGACCAGGGGGTACAATTCTATGGGCACCCAAAGAAGGTGCCTCCATTCTCTATTGATTTAAATGAAAGGGGGGAAGGGCATTAAAAGGGAATGCGGTCCCATTAAATGCCTTTTGCAAGCCGTGAGTGAACTCTGAAGGTGTTTAAAAGGCTTGCAAACTCCTTAAACACCTTATCCAAGTTACAGGATCACCCAGAAGGTGTTTAAGGGGACTGCAATCCCTTTAAACACCCTTTAACTTCAGCTATCCGATGGTCCCAAAAAATCCCAAATATTTTTGGGATATTCGGGATTCAGCTATTTTGGATAGCTGAAAAAATACTGAGATCTATAACTGGCTGAAAGAATAGCCATAAAATACTGATAAGGTATTTTTTTACTATTTTTCAGCTCAGACATAGTCGAATGCACACCCCTAGTTTTTTCTTTCAGGGTGGGACAAGAGCTCTAAGTTTAGCACCAGGAAGGGCAAGGGAGGCATGTCCTTACCAGGCCGAAGGGTCATACTCAGCCCACACACGCACATACTCGTCCAGGTGGTGAGGCCCCAGAATGGAGGAGTCACGTGTCAGGTACTCAAAGTTATCCATGATGACAGCCACAAAAAGGTTCAACATCTGTAATTTCAAGGAAGCAGGGAGACAGACACAGGCACTGAGTAAGCCGAGATGCCAGAGAGAATGCTGAGATCTATCTTAGCAAGAAATAAGTGCAGGCAAAGGTGTCAAAAGGGGCCCTGAGCCCATGGGAGTCAATGAGAGGGGCAAACATAGTAACAACCCACACCTTCCCCACATATATATGCACAAAAATACATACATGTGTGCATATGATCACCCCATTGTACACTCCTAGCAAGGGTAGTCATTGACCCATGGTCATTTCATAAGCCTACAGATGTGCAGGCATGAGATTAGCATATTCAGACTGGAAACCAGCATGCACAAGCTTCTCTCTACATGCATACACTCCCTCTTTCTCAAATGTATACACATTTTTGTCACAGGGCCACGACTGCTTGCTTAACACTTTTGTACAGCTGCATCTTCAAACACCTTCAGCACATTATGCAGTGCCTGAGAGCAGTGGGCCCTTCTTGTAGTGCCAACACTGCCCAATCATATTTTGAGAAGCATGGATAGCAAGAGGGAAGGAGCTGAGATGGATCCAAAGGTGCTTCACCTCCTGATTAATGCTCCCTTTAGAAGGCAAGGTAGGACATTACATAAGGCACATCAGCCTTCCATCTCAGCAGAAATGCTAGGGAAGCATTGGCCCATTATGCATGCACATCTTACTGCAGATTTTCAGAGCAGTAAGCCTTTAATCTCAACTTCACCCTGTTAATGTACGGGTGTTTTCCCTTGCTTTCACCATGTCTGTCTGTCAGGTTTTCTTTGTCATTCTGCATTAGTTTTCCTCCCTTCAGCACTCAGTTTGCTTTCTGATCACTGTTTCCCCAGGTTTTCTGAAAGTGCTTTTGTGCCAATTTCCCCCTTGTTTTACTTCAAAGCTGAAGGTAATTCAAAAACATACAGATTCCCTCGGATTCCTGCCCCCCTGCCCTTTTTCCGCCCCTCAAAGGTCACTCCCTGCCCACATTGAGGTTGTTCTGCCCATTCTGCACCTTCCACCATCCTTCCCCCTTCATCAGTGTACAAGCTCCATTTCCCCTCGTTTAAATTTTTTAATTTTTTTTACAAGCTGTATGAGTCTAGCAATATGAGACTATGCTGAATTTAAAAAAAAATTAAAATGAGGGGGGGTAGTTTAAGAGGAGCTGTGCAAGGTTCTGTTCCCTGCTGGTATTGACTTGAAAGGGGGATTGGTGAGGACGCAAACAGCAGTGTCCCCAGTGCAAAAAAAAAAAGGATTTCAGTGCTGCATGCAAAGGGGGGAGATGGTCAGTGCAGAATGAAATTGACATGAGATGTAAAGAGAGAGAGAGAGACTCAAATATTTGAAGGGCTGTCGTGTAGGAGATGGAGCAGATCTATTCTCTCTTGCTCCGGATTGCAAGACTAGATCTAATGGGTGGAAATTACAAGGGAGTCGTTACCGGCTAAATATCAGGAGAAACTTCCTAACTGCTTGCTGGACATTTTCAAGTGGAGGCTGGACGACCATCTTTTGGGTATGTTGTAGGGCTATCTTTCAGCTATGCTCCTGCAGAGTGCAGGGGGTTGGACTAGATAATCTGCAAGATACCTTCCAACTCTAACATTCTATGATTCTATGACTGGGACTGGAAGCCTAAAGCTTTGAAAACATTTTTCCCTTTCATGTTTCAGTGAACAGAGTTTGGAGGGGTGGGGGGAAACATTTCGGCAAGCCTAACATTAAAATGGCAGTTGAGCCACTTGGACCTTCTGCGAACTGCCGAACTTAAGAATCGCTTGGGATCGATCCATTTGGAGGAAGAGCGCAATCTGCACAGGACGGGCTTTAAAAAACCCGCCAAGATCACAACCACTGTGCCCGATCAGATCACAAAGAGAAAACCATGCAAATTTACAAGGAAGGGCAGGAAATCAGCATTACTATGTAGCTGCGCTAGGGCACTGGCAAAAATCCCCCATCCCACTTTTTTCAATTTAGTGGCACAAAACTAAAAACACCTCTCCAGAGTTTCTGCCAGAGGACTCCTCCACCATACAAATTGCAGCCCTGTGCAAAGTGTGTTGGAATGGCAGCTGACTTTGCACAGGTGTGTGCGCGCATACACAGACACACACATGTTGGCAATGATCTGAAAACGATGTTCTGGAAAGTTACCTGCTAGTAACCCTATCATGAGCATGCATTGTTCTATCCACCCGATGCATATGCATAGCTCAGTCCTGTATTCCCCCCACCCCAAGCCCCTTGACTCACCAGAAAAGAGCATAGGAAGATGAAGGAAACAAAATAGAAATATGCAAACTCATTGCCACACTCATTGTCTTTGGCATCTGCTTTCTCATCACAGGCTTTTCCACCCAGACAGGAGAGCATGATCTCATGCCAAGCCTCACCTGTGGCACTCCTGTGAGAGAGACAAGGAGGATGAAAAGATAATGGTCACTAGTGATTAGGGCTGCCAACCTCCAGGTGGGGCCTGGGGATCTCTTGGAATTATAACTGATCTCCAGACTATAGAGATCAGTTTCCCTGGAGACACTGGCTGATTTGGAGGGTGTTCTCAATGGAGTTATACCCTGCTGATCACCGTCACCTTCCCAACCCCTTCTCCCCAAGCTTCACCTCTAAATCTCCAAGAATTTCCTGGGTAGGAGTTGGCAACCCTACAAAGGACCCATCACAGCCAAATGGCAGCATCTCCATCTCATGAGTTGCCGCAGTAATACTGAAAAGCAATAGTGGTTTCCATACATACTACTGAAATGAAACCATTGATCTGGAAGCTTAGTAATACTTTTGTGTGGGCACAGAAAGTAATATACAGAAGGCTCTCTCATGCATTAAGGAAATACATTCAGTTTGCTTGAGGCACAGTAGCTGACCAAAGCACCGGGTAGGCCTGGCTAGGCTAAGTTGGTAAACTCTCTTGTGATGACTGCAAGATCAGCAGGAGTTTCCCAGGGAAGTGTTAGGGATAAGCCTCACCTAAAGAGAAGCATCAGGGCCTGAAAGAATGTGCGGAAGTTGTTGTGCTCATTGATTGCAGAATCCTCATCTTTGATGCCGATGTTACCAAACACCTGAAGATACAACATCAAACAAATAACAATAAAATACATGCTGATACAAATGTTAAGTGTTCAGGAAATAGTAAGCTCCTAGAAGTTGCCATCTAGTAATAGAACAGCTGATGCTTGCAGAATTGGATGCCAGGCCCCATGTTCAGAGGCAGTCAACCTCTGAATCCCAGTGACTAGAGCCAATGTCAGGGGAAGGCCTTGGCCTTTTGTTGGACCTCCAGAGGAAGTGGTTGGCCACTGTGTGAGACAGGATGCTGGATGAGATGGACCACTGATCTGATCCAGCAGGGCTCTTCTTATGTTCTTAGGTCATCTGTCAGCATCAATGGGTATAACACATTTAGTTGTAGAGACCATAGAGATTTAGGAAATTTAGAACAGTTTAGTGACACATAAAAGTCAGATTATTATGTAAAGCCTTGCTTTAGCTATCAAAGAAGGCAAAGCTGCATTATATTGCTATAAAAATAGGAATGAAAAGTACAGAGCTGGATGTGCTGCTCTATCCCTCCTTGTGCAACTGCAGACTTATTGCAGGGACAATGATCCTGCAATGTGCTGGAGGTGTCTATACCTCCATAGTGAAAACTACATTTACCTGGGGAAACACCTGCACCATGCTAGACCTCACTTTGTAAGTCCAAAGGTCTCTGGCACAGAGTCAATGGTGTCAATGATCCTGTGCTGCATTAGAGGCATAGCAGCATGCATGGACTGAGGCTGACTGATTGGGACTGAAGTTAATTGGCACTTACCTGCATGCCAATGATGGCGTAGATGAAAAAGAGCATTGCAATCAACAGGCACACATATGGAAGGGCCTAGTGGAAGGGGAAAATGAGTGTATGTTATTGCTTTCTAGATTCAGTATTCTAACCCAGGTACACCTAGTACTGGGAATATGGTTATTCTAAAGCAGGGCTTTCTTGCTTCCCACATATCACTTGTTGTCACTAGATGGATGAAAGGGAGTGCTTTAGGCTATATTGCTGCCCCACCATATCACCACCGCATCCTATCCTGACTATAGAAATCTTGTAGCAATTGTTAACCCATCTAAAAAGTATGAGGCCAATGCAACACTGGATGAATAAGGATCAGCATCATAACAGAAAAAGGCCAGGATTCAACATCTGTGTTACTCAGTAAGGAAAACAGAGTTGCACTTACCTGTAATGGTTGTTCAACGATGTATTTTGTGCAGACACACATTAGGAATAATTTTTTCCAGCTTAGAATGACCAAAGGGGGGTGCCCCACCCCCTTACGGTGCTGACATGATGGCTTTCCCACCCAAGCCGTCACATGCTCTGGAGGCAGGTGCACCCTCCCTCAGTTCCTGTGAGGCCGCCGCAAACCCACACACAGAAAGAAAAAACCATGTGAGAACTCACAGCAGGGCAGGAGGGAGAGAATGTATGTCTGCACAGAAGACGCTGATGAACAGTTACAGGTAAGTGCAACTCTGTTTTCATCTTCCATCTTTGGTGCAGCCCCATATTGGGACCATTAGCAAGCTTTCACCAGAGGAGGCGGGTGATGCTCTCACTGGAAGAGAGACTTAAGAGAGACCACATTTGCATCCTTCCTGGCCTGCAGGTCCAAGGCAGAATGTTTCACGAATATGTCCTCCACTGACCACGTTGCAGCTCTGCAGATGTCCACGAGCGGGACCCTCCTGTGGAATGCAGCTGAGGAATTTTGTGCCCAGGAGGAGTGTGCAGTCACCTCCTGTGGATAAGTCTCTCCAGCTGCCTTATAGCAAGAACGGATGGTGGTCACCACCCAAATGGAAAGGGATTGTGAAGAAGCAGCCCTCCTTTTCTTAGGGCCCAGTAACACAAAGAGTGCCTTACCTCACTGGAAGGACCTAGTCCTGTAAATGTAGTAGAGCAGAGCCCTCCTGACATCTAACATATGCAGGGCCTTCTCGACCTTTGATTCTTGGGATGAGAAAAACACTGGCAACACAATTTCCTGTGCCAGGTGAATTTTAGATTTTTTTTTAAAAAAGTGAATTTTAGAGACCACCTTAGGGAAGTCCAGACTAGGGTGAAGTACTACTTTCTCATTAAAAACCTTTAGAAATGGGTTATCTATCCTGAGGGCCACTAATTTGCTACCCCCCTAGCAGATTTAACTGCTACTAGGAAAACTACTTTTCTTGAAAGGAATGCCAACAGGCATGTGGCCAATGGTTCAAACAGAGGTCTCATCAGCTGAGCCAGCACCAACAACAGGAACCACTGAGGGGCAATGTGAGGGGTGTATGGGGGGGGGGAGACATTTAATAACCCCTTAAGAAAACATTGGGCTAGTTTGTGGGAAAACAGAGAGAAGCCATCTATGGTCTTATTGTATGCCACAATGGCTGCCCAGTGGGTTTTAACTGATGCTACAGCCAACCCCTCATGTGCTAGTAGGAATAGATACTCCAGGACAAAGGGCAATGGGCAGACAAAGGGAGATAGCCCCCTGGACAAAGCCCAGGATTCAAAATGAACCCACTTCCTAGAATAGGATGTTCTTTACCTCAGGGGAGAGAAATTGCCTTAATGCTGCATTCTCCATGCTGTGAGGTACAACCGGGCTACATTGTGGTGCAACACTGGGCCCCTTACCAGCAAATCTGGAAAGGGAGGAAGGGTAATGAACTCTGAGCCTGCCAGGCAGAGCAACTCTGAGAACCAAATGTGATGAGAACAAAAGGGGGCTATCGGAATACAATCTGACCTTTCCGCTACCAGCTTCCCTATAACCCTGCTCAGAACGCGAAAAGGAGGGAAGGCGTAAAATGCATCCCCTGGAGAGGCTGGATTGTTGCCCACTAGGGAACAATAGTTTGGAGCCTTACTTGTTTCAAGGGCGGCAAAAAGATCTACCTGGAGGCCCCCCCAGGTCTCGAAGACTTCCCGGAGATATTTGGGTTAGATGGACCACTCGTGATTAGTATAGTAAATCCTGCTCAAGGGGTCTGCCTCGGACTGAATAGCCCTGGGGAAGACCTGGATGTTCGCAACCACCTCCCAGACTACTATGGCTTCCATACACAGCCTCCAAGACTCCGTGCCACCCTGCTTGTTCAGACAGTACACGGTGGAGGTATTGCCTATTTAGATCAGAACCCTTTTGCCTCTGAGAATATCTGCAAAGAAGGTAAGGGCAAATCTCACTGAATGTATTTCAAGGACATTTATATGGAGGCCTATACTGAGGGCAGGCATTGTTCCTGTACAGAAAAACTTTGAAACAAGCCTCCCACCCTGAGAGTGAAGTATCCATGGTAAGAGTGACCTGGGGAAAACAAAACCCAAACTGGACCCTGGTAAACAGGTTGGCCTCCTCTGCCCACCATAGAAGAGACTTCATAACTACCTGAGAGATTGAAAAGCAACACTCAGTAGCATGTCTAACAGGGCTGTATTTTTTCACAAACCAAAGTTGTAAGCCTCTCATCTGTAGCCTGGCTAAGGGATGACCACTGTGGTCAGTGTCATGAGGCCAAGCAGTAGTTGTAGAGATTTGACCAACTGCCGTCTTTTTCTCAAGAAGGTATATACTATGAGTCTCAAGCTTCTGCCCCTGTCCAGGACTAGGAAGGTTTTTGTTCTTAGAGAGTCCAGAATGGAATTGACCACCAAACCTATTGGGAACAGGTAGAAAGAACTATTTCAATATGCACTCTCAAGAGATCTTGGGTGGGCATCACAATGAGCCAATCATCTAGTAAGGATAAATGGTACACCCCTTAGTATGAAGATGGGCCACCACCACCACCATACTCTTAGTGAAGACTCTGGAAGCTGTGGTGAGACCAAAGGGGAGGGCAGTGTATTGAAACACCTCTGATCCTTGTTGAAAATGGAGGTACCTTCTGTGTAAGGGATGAAAGTATGTGTCCTTAAGATCTAGGACCATGAACAAGGAATAAGGGGAAAGGAACTCAACGACAGATGACAGAGAGACCATTCTAAACTTTGAAATCCTCAAAAACTTGTTTAATTCTCTCAGGTTAAGGATTGGCCCACAACAGAGATGTTGAACTCATTTGTTATGGGGGCCGGATCTGACACAAATGTCACTTGGTTGGGCCAGGCCATGTGTGCCACAAAATGAATGCCAGGTACCAGAGATATAAACTTTTTAAAGGACAGTAGCTGGTAAGCTCCAAGTTGGTGTATCCTCATTGCAAGGCCCCATGGGCTGGGAAGGGGGTTCAGAGGAAAACCCACATGGGTGGACTGGAGAGCTGGTGGTGCAACGCTGGGTAGATGCTCCCATGCTGCTTGACTGCTGAAGATGAGGTTGTTCCACCATGCTGAAGCCACAATCACAGTGGCTCTGCCCACTAGCCCCCCCAGTCTTCTGTCCCCCACCTTGCACCAGTTGCTCGCAGGCCACATAGGAGCCCTGGATGGACCAGTTCTGGCCCTCGGGGCCTTACGTTTGACACCCTGGCCTACAGCCTCCATCTTTCCTGTAGAGAAGAAAAAAAATCTCAAATGGAAACCTTGTGACTGTAGGCCACCAGGGACTTTCTCCACTACCCCTTTTTGAAGGAGCTCATCAAGCTGAAGGTGGAACTCTAGGCATGGATTTTCAGCTGCTGTGCAAGTGGGGCAGCATGGAGGGAGGGAGACAAACGCTAACATGTAACCACTACAAATGATAGACAAAACCCAATTATTGGAGCATATGGAATGCCATGCTTCATAAAACTGAGCTAACCTATACCTAAAGTTGGGGATAATTGTAAAAACTGGGACAGATAGTCAGAATTTCAGTAATTGTTGACTCTGCTCCCTCTGGGGAGTTTGGTGGCTTGCAGACCTGGGCCTTGGAATACTCTTCCTCCTCAGGAATGGGGAAGACTGGTATGGATGCTGAGGACAGAAGTAAGGTGCCTGCACTTGCTGGTACCTCTGTCCCTTGTAGAAAGGAGTGGCAAATCCATGCTATCTCTGGACAAAATGCTGTTGAGGAGCAGGGGTAGAAGAAAACACACCCAGATACTTTGCTGTTTGACAATTTTTCTTAATCATTGATAAGAACTTGTCAGTAGTATGAGAAAAAAGGGTAGACCCTTCAAAGGGGAGGTCTTCAATCCTATAGCATGTTTCCAGCAGGGGAGCAGTTGTACACAGCCAGGAGTGTCTCCTTAGGACCACTGCAGAGGCCATGGATCTGGCTGAAATGTCAGCAGCATGTCTACCTGCAGTGATCTCCTATTTGGAAAGTCTGATTGCTTCTGATTGGATCAGCTTGGCCAGTGATCTAGGTTCATCAGTCAGCTTATCCAAATACTGTGGCAGGCTTTCCAAAAGGGAGCTGATATCCACCCATAATGACCTGATAGTCCACAACTTGAAAGTTGAGTGCGGCAGACAAATAAAATTTTCACCCCAAGGAATCCAAACATCGGCTTTCTCTATCTGCAGGAGACAAGTATTGGCTGGGCCTCTGACGCACTTGCATGTCCTCAGTAATTAAAGAGGAGAGAGGAGGATGGGTAGTCAGGAACTCACATGAATCTTGCATGACCTTATATAAATTTTCTATCTTACAAGAGGTGGCCGGAGTGGAGACTGATTTCTGTCAAATTGGAGTCTTCTCCCAAAGCGCAGCTGGGATGCCCTTGGGCGCGAAGCGGTGGCAAATGGCACAGGTGCCTACTTTATGGGACTCCCCGCGACACGTGAGACAGAGCTCATGTTCATCACTGTGAGTCACCTTGGTCCCGCACTTCATACACTTCTTGAAAAGTGCCTTAGTCTCCATAACTAGGCACAATAAGCAGCAACAGAAGAAAGAAACAAAATGCAGGGTATACCAATGAATGTCACCTCACCCTGCTGAAGACCTCAGCCAAGGACAGGAAAGAAAGAACTGTCGAAGAATGACTCACTCTGCCAAAAAGAAAGCAAGGTAAGGACAGAGTTCACTGGAATACTCCTATTAACGCAGTGGCAAAAAAGGAACAGCGGAAAGGGGGCACCTGCCTCTGGAGCATGTGACGGCTTGGGAGGGGAAGCTGTTGTGTAAGGTCCAGAAGGGGTGGGATGCCCCCTTTGGTCGTTCTAAGGTGGAAGAAATTATTCCATGGCCAGCCTGTGCAGGTGCAGTCCCAATGTGCAGCTGCACCAAAGATGGAAGATGAACAGATTATCTAAAAGGCAGATCAGTGAGAATGGATGTATCTAACTTTCATCCTCTCCTTTTCTCCCCCCCCCCCCAACACCTGTCAAATTTCAAAGACTCTCAGGTTGCGGTCACACGCTCCTTTAGATCTGACATAGGTGTGAATGCCCAACAGATCAAAAGGGAGCGATCAGACAGCAACATCTGGGAAGCGTCCTGCAGTTGTTGGCAACCCGTGCTGCTCCACCACGGAATCAGAGTTAAAAGACACCAGGGAAAGTCCGTAGTTATCCTGCAGATAAGGTGGGCCACAGGCGGAGTTTCCTGTCTGATCGCTCTAGCACACTCTCATACCATCGGGATGGTCTGATCAGGCCATCCGAACTCTGTGCCATTCCCCCCCCCCCTCGCATTATGCCCATCATTGCATACTTCATAGGGGGCCCTCAGTGCGGAGGCGTGATTCCTCATTTATGCGCAAGGGAAACAAATGGCAAAAAAGACTCACACACAGTTGTGTTTGATCACACAGTGACTGGCTGCAGCCTGCAGCTTCAAAGGGCTGTGTGATCTCACAACTGTGTGTCAAATTCCTCCGGAGGGAATAGCCTCGCTTCCCCTCCGCTTCAACTGGTGCGTGTGACCACAGCCTCATAGTAACTCAACCCAAAAGCCCTTTATAATTACCTTAAACGACTGGACAAAGGTCCAAAGCAGGATGCGGATGGTGTAGCCCTGTCGGAGCAGCTTAATGAGGCGGGCAGCTCGGAATAGCCTAAGGAAACTCAGGCTGATGAAGTTGTTCTGGAGAGATGAAGGGAAAGTGGCATGAGTGGGATCAGGTTCAGGACGCGGTGGAAGCAGACCCAGGGGACTGGCGAGGAAACAAACCCCAACCAACCCTGCAGTGATTAGTAAGATTAGTAAGGACGACTGAGCAGCACAGAAAGGAATGGAGGAATCACCCACATGAAAATAAATAGCATGATAATAAGGCCACCCATTCCCTTGAAAAATAAAGACGAAATAATTTATTTGAGAAAAATCAACCACTGATTGTTAATACAGGATTTATTTTTTTTGTGTTAAAGATACCAACAACCAAATGCACTGATATTTTTTGACAAAACAAGCAGGTAGAACATTATTGTGTGGCCTCACATCACACATGTTCTATGCATACAAAATCTAGGGAAAGGGAAAAGCAAGACATGCCAGTGAGGAAGAGAAGGACCGCTGGGAGAAGGGATGACTGGAAACTTGCAATCGCATAGAACAGTTTGCGTGGCAAATGCATCTGTCCTGTGCACCCAACTTGGTAGCAATGCCAGGGAGATGAATTGTCACTAACAAATAATTTGCAGCTAAATGAAGGATTTGTACCTCTGGTAAAGTAGGGAAAAAAACACATTCTTGTTGGGTTCACCAAGATGCATTTGCATCTATCCCCTTCAGAGGAGATGGCACATAAGCTTCTAGGATGCAGGGAATACATTGCAAAGTGACTACGTATTTCTTCTTTGATCAATTCTCAAGGGCCAGAAGCCCCAGTTTTTGAAAACTATAGATGCCCAAGGTTTCTAGGAGATAAGCATTGGAGTGCCTGGACTATCTCACCTGACTTGGGACAATATAACCTTCCATGTGTGTTTGTGCCATTGGCCCAAGAGACCTTCAGGCCTTTTCTAAATTCAACCCAAACAGCAAAGAATCTAACCAAGATGCAAAATTCCAGCCTTCAGTTAGCCAGTGTAGAGTCTGTCCCTGGGCAACAGCCCTTGCTCAAGACCTTTAGCCCTACAATGGATGGTTAAGGATTCATTCATGCGTGACTCTTGCTTGGTTCCCAAGCTGAGCACACTGGAGATAGACTTTGGTGATTCACTGCATGTTCAAACAATAAGAACACTAGTAAATATGTGTGGTTTGGCTAGTTTTAATGGATCCACAGGTTCTGCCATGTGGCTTCACTGATTATGCACCAAGCACTGGAAGTGATCTGGTCATTTGGGTTTGCTGGGGCATCTGTGCAACATGTGTCATGGGAATGTAGTTGCAGCAACATCAGCCTGCCAAAAGACCTATTCTCTGGGGTACCTTGTAAATAAGCCACAGTGGACTTGTATGAGAGGGAGAGACACACAGAGACAGAAAGAGGACTCAGACATTACACATGCCAAGAGACTGATTTGAGTGCTTGACATATACTCGGCGTAAAGTGTGCCTAGTTCTATAATTACAAAACAAATATTGAGGAATTGCCATGTGATTACACAGAGGATATGATAGGACATCAAATGCTGCAGCGAAGGATTTCCATGTAGTTCTTGTAGGCCCTTCTTCCCAATAGTGCCCTGTTGCTGCAGTCTCCCCTTTGGAAATTCCTTTTGTGTATGTTCCCAGAATCTATAAGCCCATCTCTCTCCAACCCTTCCCAAAAGTTGGTCATGTAACAGGGAATCCATTAAACATGCATGATGGTGGGGTGACAGAAGTGACTGAAAGACTGCATCCAAAGGAGTGGAACCTGCTTCAGTTCATGCAAGGCCAAAGAAAAGAATGATATACATGCAAAGATGAAGAGAAGCAAACAAGGAAGCTATGCCCATTCTCAATGGGAAAGCTACACCTACTCTAACGATGGGAAATGACATAGCATATCACTACCAGTCTCACCAGTCACTTCCAACATTATCTTTGCATGTATCTTTAGACTAGAAACTTGCAACTAATTGGCTGGTTGGTAGATTTCAGCCCAGTCCTTGCTTTGCCATTTCCAGTGAGAGTAGAGAGAATAGAGTCCACAACTCCAGTGAGCGTAGAGGCCACAACTGGCAGCATCTACACTTCAGAATTAACAACCTTGTGTTCCCTTGATTCCCTGGTCCATATCCTCCAGGCCTTCCTGCCCACTCAGTTCTTTCCTGGGTGTATTCCCAAGCTTCTTGGCTTCTGCTTTCTTCAGCTTCCTTTCTACCACCATCCTTATGCTCCTATTTTTCAGGCCATTGCCTATGTCATCCCACTTCTTTCAACTACTTTCCTGATCACTTCTCCCAGCACTTCTTTCTCCTCCCCACTTATGTAGCCCTTCCTGATCTTGAGCACTACAAAGTCCCCTTCTGCTTCAGTTCCCTTTTACATACCTGTTTCTCTGTCCACTCTCTCTCTCCTGCATGTGGCTTTAATCCCTGGCAAACTAACATAGAATCTGGACTGTAAACTGTTGTCCAGCAATTGAACCTTCCAAGCCATCACAGCCACTCAGCCTATCAATGTCACAAATCTTTTTTGTCAAATATGTGAAAGATTCTTATGTAAAATTCTTCTTTGTTGATGTCTACATTCATCTTTAAACACTATTTATCACAGAGGGGTGGTCGTGCTAGAGAAGAAACATTAGAAGTGCCCTTGAGAGTTAAAAAAAGGATGTTAGAACTGACTTAAGGCATAAGCCAGCATTCCTTCTCAGTCCTCCTTAGTGGGCATTAGGGAAATTTCCAACACACAAGAAAATAAAAATGGTATTTTATTTCTTATAAGGGATAGTTGTGTCCTAACTCACCAAGGAAGGAAATGCACATGCATGGCTAAAAGGGTGTGTGCCTCACACTGTGTTAATGCAGGTGGGTCTAAAGAAAATGTAAGATGCATTCTGACTAATACAAAGAAAGAGGCTATACAGAGGCCATCTAAAGTTGTTTGCGTTATGGGAAGATTAAATGCAGATGAGCTTAAATAAGAAGACATGCCTGTGTATGCAGAACTAAGCAGGATGCCCTTTGTTATGCAGATATTGCATGTGTTTATGGAGGTTAATTAGGAAAGAAATGCCCTTTTATCTACCCTATCCTGCCTACATATACGTGTGTTTGTGTGTGTGTGTGTGTAAAGTGCAGTCAAGTCACAGACGACTTATGGCGACTCCGTAGGGTTTTCAAGGAAAATGATTAAGCAGAGGTGGTTTGCCATCGTCTTCCTCTATACACATATTGAAAGCCAATTCCAATGTGTGTTTATTACTCTGTAACTTATTGGTCAATGATCTCCAGCATAACTAGCTGGCACCTTCACCACTGTATCAGAATGGGTGTAGTGTAAAGGGGGCAGGGCCCCAAAGGAAATGCTTCCTGTAAATCATCCTATTGACTGTGCAGCCTGCATTTACCTTCCTTGACCTTGGATTGCCATCAAGCAATATAGTCTCAGTTTATGCACAGTTTGCAGGTGTCAGCAAGTCACTCTCTGGAATGTATTGTCTCTCAGGAAAACATAAACGTCTCCACTGGAAACCTTTGTGTTTGAGGTTATGTCGTATCATATTTGATCAGTGATGGCAGTGACATATATTCAAATTGTCAAGAGATGTTGGGGTCACAAAGCGAGAAGCATGCATGTGATCTCATTCAAAGTGGCCATTTGTACAGCAACTGACCATGTCACTTGGAGGGAACCTGCCTTATGGGGTTTTTCTTCCCTCTTGCCTGCTTCAGGATACCCACCTGTTTGGGGGAGTTTCCAGTAACTGGAATTTGGGAAAGAACAAGGAGCTGACCAGTAGGAAAGGAGCTGGTAGAAACAGCAGAACCCCACAGGTTGGATTCAGTGATCTATGGGTGCAAGGATCATAGATCTTTCCCTGCTTCCCCTCCCCACGGCAGACCTCTCCAACACCAGGAAAGTTGATTCCAAGAATCAAGGGACTTGCATGGACAAATGGGAAGCTGCACTGAGGACGGGTGGGGTGGGGAGGACAGAATCACCCTTCCACTAACAGCTGCCCTAACAGGAGAGAGTAATTTTTGCCCCCTTCCGTCCTCTTCAGTGCAGTGCCCCAACCACATGGCTATTAGCTCATTAGGTCCCATAGCTCTGGAAATCAACATTCCTGGGGTTGGAAAGGGCAGCTGTGGGTATAAGAGGAGGAAGAGCTGTTACTACCTTCATTGGAGCAATCACTGGATCTAATGCTGTTCCAACCCCATCAATGATTCACTTCCCCAGCCGCAGATGCTGCTACCTATCTGCCTGGGTATCCAATTCACCACCTTTTTAGAAGACCTACCCTTTTATATATCTCAGATGAAATGGAACCATCTGTTTAGAAAATGCCACCACTAAGGCTACAGGATTCCTTCACTGACCCAACTCCTCCATGTCTTTAAAATGAGTATTTCCATGGAGTTAACTGAATCTAAGTAAGAGAAAATGACTGACAAAAAATGGGACTGGAGGTAGGGACTGAAGGAGTAAGCTGGCCAATACACTGCAGGCATCTTTGGCTCAAAAGATCATGCAATGTGCCAAGAAGATGCTCTTCATGAAGGTAAAACACTTAGGCTTCAGAAAGTAACCAACCGGATCCTAGGTGCAAATGTTGAGATGGAGAGGATCAAAGGAAGTCAGGGAAGGATGGGCATTTTAATACCGCAAGTGGAATCCCAACCAGCAAACGGAGAAAGGCAGAAGGTAGTGATTTCATTTTTGGTGAAGGGACAGGGAGCAGGGCAGGGAAGTTCAGAAATATTCATTGGCACGGACACACAGACCGGTTCATGGATGGACAGATGGATTTTTCATAGTGCATTTTGATTGGATGACATTTTCAGAGGGTGTTGAGCCAATATAGAACAGTATAAAGAGACAGCATGGAAAGAAGATAAGACAAGAGACACAGTCATTATATATCACACGTAGCCCTGGGGAAGGAGATACCTAGCCCACTCTTCTCCCATACCCACCCCTTTCTCCTGCCAGCTGATGCCAGGGAGCCCATTCTGGCTCCAAACATTGACAGCCTAAATGCCTGCATATGTAGCTTTACTTCCAGGCTTCCAGCATAAACTCGCTGCTGAGTTTCCATTTTTTGGGAAGTGGGATGAGAGAAACTGAGGCATGTATTGGAATATGGACTTCCATCAGTCAATGGTGCAATAAGCATTAGGGATGAAAATCACTTACCGTTACAGGTCTTCAAAATACTTCAGTGAAAGACTTTTGAGAGTGAGCATAATGTGAACTTAGCCATAGCACCTCCTACATAGTGGTTCCTGCTAGAGTATTCCAACCATTCCATCTTCTCAAATGTGGCAAGAGCTCACGTGTAAGCAGCTGGGGTGTTGAAATGATGTGGGGGGCAGACAACTTCCCCAGTTCTCATCAAAGATTCAAACTAGAGGAAGACTGGAGGTGTGATTTGGGAATAAAACTACTTGTAGGTAACTCATTTTCTCTTTGAGCAACCAGAGTTTAAATCTCCTCTGGAAAACTTTAGCATTCTTTGTTGGCGTTAAACATGCCAAGGATGCAAGGCTGACAGAGCCATGACTAGAAACAGCACTGATACCTGTCAAACATCCACTGAAGGAACAGAGCCATTCAAAATGAGAACTACAAAGAGGAATGCAAGGGTGTTTATGCTGGAGAGCATATATTCCTTACAAACATGGAAAGATTTCAGATTTTATGTATTCGTTCAGCTTAAAGTCAGCATTGAGAGTTTTCTTTAGGGAGTGGTTTCTTCTACTCTTCAGCAGGGTATTTGCTTACTTTAAACAAGGGATGCTGCTAATTTCACTGCGAACATGAGCAACTGTCAAACTTACCGTGCTCAAAGGTGCAACTAAGATGTGTCCAGATGATTTGGTCTGTTCGGTTCATGCCGAGCAGCCATGAGCACCTGCCAAACTGGTTTGCACTGTGTTTCCCAGAATTGCTGATTCAAACTGATTGGTGGCCATTAGTGTCATTAAGGTCTATTTCGACGAGCACTGAAGGATAGGATTCTATTGAAACACAGCATTTGTTGATGACTGATTTATATAATTTGTGAATGATCTAACTGTCTATTTAAACAATTGCTTTTTGAGCTGAGTGGTTATGCAGCAAAAATGGGATGGTAGTAGAACTCAGTCGAGCTGTATGAGAACACACATGTGTGAAAAGCCAATTGCGCTGTCCTGTATGGTTAGTAAGGAGTATGTAAAACAACCTGCCAAACACTGTTCCCCCAAAAGATTCACAAACTTTCAAACCATCATCAAAAAATCAGGTCTCTGTTCTCAATTGGCAAAAAAGACACAAGCTGAACTGGCAGGTGTTCGAGCATCCCTACTTAAAACCAGAGAAAACACATGCTACTTCAACTTCCCTAGCCAAGTAAGAATCAAGATACAAAGATGAGAAACATGGGCAAAGCCAGAAGCATGGGCATCTCCAGGAGGCAGGAATTCCAGTGTCTAGACACCAACTCAGAAAGTGCAGCTGAAAAACCTGAAGCAGGGGTACGGTCTAGCACATGGCACATTTCACTTTGTGGGAGCTAAAACGCTACTCTTCTTATACAATGTTTGCTGCCCCTGCTAGTTTGTAGCTGCAAGAGAAAGGATGTGAAAGTCCCAAAATCTTGTGTGTTGCCTGGAGACAGGGCAGGATCTTCTTATGACTAGAGATTGGCTTTCAACACTGATATTTTGGTTATGCCTCCATTACAGGGCAGGGCCTAGTAGTTATAGCTCCCTGATGTTGTTGAATTCATTTTTATCCAACTGGCTTCGTTCAGTCTCGAGGAAAATACAGTCAATTAGTATATCTCTGGACTCCCTTTTTTGTTAGATGAACATCAAGTATTAAGATCTCTGAAACAGAGACTCCTCGACACTGAGAAACAAACCCTTGGTCTCTTGCAGGTAAAACTTGTTCCCCTCTGCTGTTCACTATAACATCGAGACAGGGGCTTCCAGCTGCCTATTTTACACAGCTTACAGCCCCACAATTACATCGTGCCTTTATGTTTGCACAATTCAGTGTCTTCCCGTCAGCAGTTCTTCACAGGAGATTTGTAAATCTGCCTTACCACAAAAGAATCTGCCCATGCAGTAGTAGGGAACCAGAATCTATTGCTCATATCTTGCCTCAATGTGAGTTTTATGACAAAATACAGGATGTCTTATTAGCCCTATTTTGCACAACAGGCATACCCTCCCAGAAGTGAGGCTTGTTTCCCTTCTCTTATTGGATCAGTGTTTCCATATTACCCTCTCAGTAGTGAGGTTTCTTCTGATTGCTATGAGGATCAGGGAATATAAGATTAAAGTTCTAGAGAGCTGATTGATTTTTGATTGTATATTTAAATACTGGTTTTGTTTGATTTTAATTTATGCCAGTAAAGGTACTGAATTACTAGCACTATAAAAAGTGTTGATGCCTAATGCTAATTTGGCTGAAGAAGCCTAAATTCTGTGACATAACAGCTAGCAGAGAGAGAGCCAAGTTCCCTGGAGAGATCCAAATTCCACAAAGAAGATCTAAGAAAAAATAAGCCTCAGGAATATGAGCTGGACTTCTGATCAGTGTGTAGCTTGTCCGCATGTATAAACAAGACATTTGTGCTGCTATATTTTCTCCAAGAAACCATTCTTCTGTAATAAACAAGGTTCTTTACAATCACTTAAATAATTCTAAGTTAAACCACATGAAAGCAGGTAGAATTTCCCTCACTTTATGTGGGTTTATGATAAAGTGAGGAAAATGTTATCTGTTTTCACATGCCACCAAGTTCTGAGGGAAAAAATGCAATAGTCTCCTATAGTGTTTTTAAAAATTATACAGAATTTGAGATATCTGTTTCCTAAGTTTTGTGATGTTGGCATAGTCTCTTTTTTGAGAAGGTATCATCCAGCCAGCAGCATCAGGCTTTGAAATCCCTTCATGAAGCAGCCCAAGTATATTGCTAAGTTACTGCTGTTCTCTCTGGCTAATGTCTCCATGGCTTCATCCATATGTACATACATAACTTCTTTGCTCTTACAGAAGTGAATCCACACGCTCCACTAAGGATGATCTAGAAGGACAGGTCTAGAAGAACAGGTCTTTAAACTTGTGTAGATATAATAGACTCGTGCTTCTAACAAAAAAAAAAGATTTTTTTAAAATTTTCCTCTACAGAAAACATGGACTCAGCATCTTATGCAGGTATTCACTCCTGTTTAGTCCTTAACTTATTGAAGGTTTGTTAATACACAAAGAAACCTGCACTCTCACAATGCACACACAGCAGCCTGTTGCAATCACAAGGAACTAGTTTGCCATGTATGCATCTTTTCTGGGACAGATCCACTTTTCTGATTTCACTGTGTGCTTCACTTTGTATATGGAAAATCAAGACGAATGGATACTAATGGAGGATCATGAAGAAGGTCATCATCAAAACCCGCTGGGCAAAAATGACAGCAGGATCTATCTATAACTGCAGGGACACAGAAACAAGCCTTTTGCACCATATACCTTGTGGAAGTCTTTCCAAGCTTGATGCCTCAGTTTCCTTACAAATAAATATGGGTGTGATACTGGCTATTGGTCGGTTTATGCTGGAAAAATGCATTCTCATTTGCCATTGAGGTTTGAAAGGGAGGCTCTGCTCCTCATTTCTAAAACTCCAGAACTCCTACCCAAATACTATTTCTCCTACCATCTCACTGTGACACACCTACCCAATTGGGCTGGAAGAGGAGAATGGAGCAAAGCTGATTCTTTGTCCTTCTGTACCCTGTCTTTGGTGATGCATGTGAGGGCCAAACCAGACAAGGGACTGGGAGTTTTGTGTATGGAGCTCCCAGCTTTTCCAGCGTTTTAAACAGCCAGTGCCCCAGAAGCCTATTTGAATCTTGACCCACAATAACTCCATGGAACTATAATTTGTTCTACTGGCCAGACATATAGGCAGGACATGTACATTTCCCCAAATGAGACAAACAATAGTTTTGAGTCAGGATACAGCATGGATGGGATGGGGGGCTTAAATTCCCCCTTCTTTGCATCATGGTCCTGATTTGAATTGGGATCTTTCACACCTGGGTGCTCCATATCTGAATCTCCCAGAATCTTGTGTCTTTTGGCCCTGAGCAAAAACTAATTCAGACAGGTTCTTCAAGGAGGTGAGCAGCCTAGTCACAGCCATGCCATTTGCCAGTACTCAGAATGGCATGCTAGTCCTCACACAGTGTCTCCCCCTTTCTGGCTTCAAGAGGACAAACTATTCATTTCAGATTATTTCCTCTCTTAATGAGGTTTATGCTTCTGTAAGCATCTCCTAGAAAGTGCCAGTGAATCTGCCCATGTAACTGCATTAATTAGTCAGGCCACTCCACTCATTACACCCCCCTCCTACAAATACACTGTGGAAACTAAACTTAGTGCTGATACAGCAATTAAACACTGCAGATGGCTATGATTGGCCCCAGATCTCTGACATGCACGTCTGTGCTGCAGACATACTGAAAAAGTGTTGTATATTCATCTTACATGTTACAGCATAGAAGCAAGGTATCAATATTTCCTAAATTTCTGATCCATGTGTTAAAGCTGGAGGCACACGTCACTCATGCATCCACATTTTAGAATGTGTAAGGCCTTCCTTTCTATGGAGAAATATATTCACTGGGTCTTGATATGAGTCACTGTTCTGGTCATGTAGGAACAGTGAGTGACTCATGCAAAAGGCATTATGCTGCCTCTTCTGAGAGCAGATCATTCTGCTACAGCTCTACATGGAGAATAATTGAATAACCCCATTGCACCTGATGCAAAAATGTAGCAGAATTCATCTTCTCCCAGAAGCGGCTGATTGGAAGGAGGCAAGAAGAATCATGTACAGTTGTGGCTGGCAGCTTCCTCCATGGTGGGTTTTCTGGGCTCACAGGAGATTCTAATTGTGTTATTTATTTATTTCACCCAGCGTACTAGCAATTCTCTTGTGGCACACTGGGATGCCCCATCGGTGATCACTGAAGTAGATCCTAATTCATTTAATGTTTACTCCCTTCTGCTATAATGTGTGAAATGGCCATCAGCCAAACTACTGTAAGGTTGATGGCAAATACCGTGAAAAAATTAATACAACTTCATAACCTTCTCACTAGAAACCCTCTCAGTTGATGCTGGTGTAGATTTCTCACTAGAGTGAGTATGGCTTCATGCCAATGTTAATTGCTCATCCCAGGAATTCTGAACATGAGCCAACATAAAGGCCTTCATCAGAAAGAGTTCCCATTTATACCATCGCAACCCTTTCAGTAAGCAATAGGATTTAAATAAATATAAGCCTTTACTGAAGAGAGGTGTCACCATTTTGAGAACCTATTTCTGAATAAAGGTAGAATTATTCCTCTCTCTTTCCTATCCAATAAATAAATAAGACCATTTGGACCTCCTGGTACAGATACACTGCCCAGACTCTGCCCTAGTTAAAGACCCTGGTTCAATGGGATGAAAATGTCATGTTTCAGTTCTTTCTCCCCACTCCCTGCAGAATGCCTCCCGCCCCCAAATGTCATCCCACCACAGTTTTGAACTTACCCCAAACTCTGTCACTAAGATGTCTGTGATGCTACCCAGAACTGTGACAAAATCAAAGATATTCCAGGCATCACGGAAATAATTCTATAAAGAAAGAACAAAACAAAGGACGAAAAGGAACAGCCACACAGCAGCAAACAGGTGACAACATTCAATCACAACAGAAGCAACAGCAACGAGAACGAAGAAGTCTTCACCCTGACAACCATCTTTAGCCAGCCCCAAATTATCTTTTAGGTCCACTTCAGTTGCTTTTATGGGGACTGAAAAAGGGAATGTAGTGACTGAACAGGAAGATACTACAATCTTTTCTGAAATGGGGACTCAGCTTGTGATTTACAAACACTATGAAAACACCTGAGCCCACATTCAGAGGTTCATGGGGTCTTCCTCACTGGCCATAAGCAAGCTGCAGGCTGAAGAAAGGAATGTCGATTTGCATGATGCTTCCTGTGATCACTTGAAGCAACAATACTTCCCAGTGAGACAAAGGGCTGTGTCAGTCTCAAGCAAAAAGCCAACAGCCATGTTCCTTCCCCTTCCCCCAGTTACTTGCAGGAACATCAATAAAAATAAATATAACACAGATGAGTCTTAGAATATGACTGCACCTGGGGATGGTTCCACTCTTCAGCTGGGTTACTTGTTGAAGAGAAAGCCAGCTGTCATTGCAAGCTGAAGCAATGGCAAAGCTATTAATAAATGAATTACTTCAGTTCATAACACTCAACCAATGGCTTGGGTTATATCAAGAGAAAGGATTTGGAATTAATAGATTATGGAAGAAGCCACTGTTAACAACTCGTTTTGGTGGAAAGACATTTTGACAAGGAAGTGTGGCTATTCCCATTTTAATAGTTAAATAACAGCATTTTTGTTAGCCAACTTGAAGTTTTCAACAGAAAGGTAGGGTATAAACATTCAACCAAGTAACGAAATAAACTCCACAACCCCAAAATGGCTTATTGCCAAGTCTCATTGCTATGGACACTGCTCAACAACGTCCTTCTTTTCTCTCTTGGATTGGCACAGAGTGGACAGGAAAGAGGTGGCACTACGTAAAAGGCTAGATTTTGCCCAGGCTGCTAGCTGCTGACTCCTATACTTGAGGGAGCAACATATCTACCTTTTCTTGCTATTTCCCCCCCTCCCTGCACAAGGGTACCAGCCTTCAGGACTGATTAGACACATGTCTCACTACTGCTGCTATTCTCATAGGGTTGCAATACTTCTAACAATAAATGTTATCAGCAGGGTTTATACTACCCAGCAATCACCAGCTCTAGCCATGAGTCGGGCACAAGACTGAATTGTTTTTTTCAAATCCTAATCTTTCAAGAAGTCATGAGTAGCGCGGGATAGAAGTCTTTTAATCTGCATCGGTTGTGAGGAGTATGCAGCTATTCATATTGGAAGCCAACAGCCCTAGCAATAATAGAAATAGCAAGAGAATCATAGAGTTGGGAGAGGCCTGACAGGTGATCTAGTCTGGCATCTGCTCATTGCAGGAAATCCAAAACTAAGGCATCACTGGCAGATGGCTGTCCAGTCTCTTGATAATCCTCCAGCAACTTGTGAGTGAGAACCCACCCTCTAGATAACTGGTTTAACTGCCAGACTGCTCTAATCATTAGGGAGGTTCTCCCAATGTTCAACTGAAATCTGCCCTAGTACAAAGGCCTCCTCCATGTAAGCCTTCAGTATTTGAAAAGTGCTATCCCCCCCCTCCAGTCTATTCTAGAATAAACCAATCTGTTTTTTCAGCCTTTTCTCACTGGACTTGTTTTATGAACCCCTGAATGCTGCCCTCATATGACCCATTTCAGTTTGCCTACATCCTTCTTAAAATGCAGCACTTAGAACAAACACCGTTCTCCAGAAGAAGTCTACCTAGTGCAGTATATTCCTTATAAACAATGACTTCCCATGAACTGGATACTATGCTTTTATTAATGCAGCCTAAAATTATATTACCCTTTATGGAGCCAAATCACACTACTGACTCATGTTCGGCTTGTGATCTACGACAATTTCAAGATCATTTTTACTTGTGCTACTACCAAGCCAGTTAACTTCCATCCTATACCTGAACATTTGATTATTTTTGCCTAAATGCAAACTCTGCATTTGTTTCTGTTGAGTTTCATTTTGTTAGCTTCAGTGCATCTTATCAAGGTAATTTTGAATTTTATTTCTGACTTCTAAGGTGTTGGCTGTCTCTCCTGGTTTTGTGTCATCTGCAAAGCTCTACTCTTCATACTCCTTAGCAATCGTTCCCTGTGTCCTCCAGGTAGAGGTGCTGAAAGTGTTGATTGTTTTGGGCACTCCGTCATGGTGGAGGCATTCCTTACTTTCCTTGCTCCCAACTGAGGTATAATGCTTGATGGCCCTGTTGAGTCATGTGGTAGGGCAGAAGTTTTAAATAAATAAATAAATTATAACAATGAAGGTGCAAGGTATTTTCTTTCTTCTTGCCATTTCTCATGCTCCATAGTGCAGACCTTCATTATTGCTCAAGAACTCTGGTGAGAGTAACACTTACCACCAATCCAAAGGCAATGATTTTCAGAATACATTCCAGGGAGAACAGGGCAGTAAAGACAATGTTGAACATCTTTAGGACTTGTTCATATAGGTTTGAGGCATTGTAGTACTAGAGGTGGGGTGGAGAAAGAGAGAGAGACAAAAAAGCTCTGTTAATCAAGGGTGGTAGTGGGGTTAAAAGTCAGAGACTGGTACGGTAGGAACACTGTCCCACAGGGTCAAAGAGACGTTTCAGGTAAGGCTGGTACTACAGGACACAGATTAGTTCCTTCTTCAGGATTAAAGCTATACCCATTGGGTCAAGATGAGGCCAATCGAATCTGGTTTTTAGGAGTCTGAAGGATTCCAAATAGCTATGGATTTAGATAATAGCCAGCAAGCATTGTCGTATCTCAGGGGTATTAAACCTACAATCTGGCCTGGGAGTGGTGCTCTCTTCTCTCACCCCCCCTCCCCTGTCCATCCTTGCTGTTATGAGCCTGAGCAGTCCTAAAGAGCAGAGGGCCGGGCTGCCTCAGAGCAGGAAGTACAGGGGATGCTGCCTATGAGCAGAGAGCACAGGGCGGGGCTGCCAAACTTCCCAGCCACTGCTTCCAGCCTCTCTAGTCCTCGTCACAGGTAGGAGCAGGGCAAGGTCCTTCTACTGTGAACTTTGTGCTTCTTTTTTATTTAAAAAAAATTCCTTTGCAAAATCCCACTATTCCCCCACCTTTCCAATTTAGGCAGGCACGTTTTAAGGGCACAGAGGAGGGGAGGTTTGGGTAGGGTTGCCAAATGGGCCCGGGGGGCGGGGAATCCCTCGCTTTGGAGGCCCCGATTTCCGCCCCGGCGGAATCGGGGCCCGGGGGGAACCATATGGTTTTCCCCCCGGCAAGCCCAGTCACGCCCCCCACCCGATGAGCCCGGCCACGCCCCCAACGTCAGCAACGTGGCTGCGTCACCTCTGGTGACGTGCTGCCGGTGCGCGCACGCACATTGTCGCAACCTCCCGGACACTGGCAAGGCTCCCCCACTCCGAGGGGTGAGTCGATTTGGCAACCCTAGGGTTGGATCCAGCCAGGGTTAAAATATAGAGTTCTGCAAACTGAAGGGACTCCAGTTTTGCAGAGAAATATTAGTTTTGACACACACACCCTCCTAATGTGGAGCACCAAAGGAATAAAAGCAGAACAAGTGCTGAAGAGGACACCCAAAATTATTCAAACCACCCTGTAAAAAAACCCCTGAGACCCTGGAGAGCCACTGCCACTCTGAGCAGACCTGGAAGGGGGGGGGGAGAAGCTTGCAATGCTCGACCACTTCACGTTCTTCCCCTGGGTCCCAGGCCCAGACCATTTATGTTGTTGTTGTTGTTCAGTCACATAGTCGAGTCCGACTCTTTGCAACCCCATGGACCACATCACACCAGGCCTCCCCGTCTTCCGCCGTCCTCTGAAGTTTGCTTAATTTCATGTTCGTTGCATCGATAACACCGTCTAATCAGCTCATCCTTTGCCGTCCCCTTCTTCTT
>NW_015170940.1:94722-107525 GCF_001447785.1 Gekko japonicus
TGCCATCTTTTCCTAATCTCTTCTGCTTCTGTTAGGTCCCTACTGTTTTTGTCCTTTATCATGGCCAACTTTGCATGGAACGTTCCCTTGATTTCTCCAATTTTCTTGAAGAGATCTCTAATCCTTCCCATTCCATTGTTTTCCTCTATTACTTTGCATTGTTCATTCAGGAAGGCCTCCTTATCTCTCCTTGCTGTTCTCTGGAAATCTGCATTCAATTGGGTAAGTCTTTCCTTTTCACCTTTGCCTTTCGCTTTCCTTCTTTCCTCTGCTATTTGTAAAGCCTCATCAGACAGCCACTTTGCTTTCTTGCATTTCTTTTTCTTTGGGATGGTGCTGATTGCTGCCTCATGTACGATGTGATGAACCTCCATCCATAGTTCTTCAGGCACTCTATCGATCAAATCTAGTCCCTTAAACCTATTCTTTACCTTCAATGTATATTCATAAAGGATGTGATCTAGGTCAAACCTGAATGGTCTAGTGGTTTTCCCAACTTTCTTCAGTTTAAGTCTGAATTTTGCAATGAGTAGCTCATGATCTGAGCCACAGTAAGCTCCAGGTCTTGTTTTTACTGACTGTATAGAGCTTCTCCATCTTTGACTGCAAATGATATAGTCAATCCGATATTGGTGTTGCCCATCTGGTGATGTCCATGTGGTGATGTCCTCTTAGGTTGTTGGAAGAGGGTGTTTGCTATGACCAGCGTATTCTGTTGACAAAACTCTGTTAGCCTTTGCCCAGCTTCATTTTGTTCTCCAAGGCCAAACTTGTCGGTTATTCCGGTTACCTTTTGACTTCCTACTTTAGCATTCCAGTCCCCTATGATGATAAGGGCATCTTTTTTGGTGTTAGTTCTAGGAGGTGTTGTAGGTCTTCATAGAATCGGTCCACTTCAGCCTCTTCTGCATCAGTGGTTGTGGCATAGACTTGGTTTACTGTGATAATGAATGGTTTGCCTTGGATTCGGACCGAGATCATTCTGTCATTTTTGAGATTGTATCCCATTACTGCCTTTCACACTCTCTTGTTGACTATAAAGGCCACAGCATTTTTTCTATGGGATTCTTGGCCACAGTAGTTGTACTGGTGGGTCTGGTGTGGGAGCAGGCAGAGCTTCCACAGGACAACCAGGCAGAAGGTACCAGGTAAGCACTCACAGTACAGGTTCAAGCAGGAGAGCGGTCAAGAGGCAGTCCAAGGGTCAGGTATCCGGAAAGGGGAGTCGTCAGTCAGTCCAAGAGTTGGGGGTCTATAGGTTGGGTGGTCCAGTGTTCAGTCCAGGTCCAGAGCAACAGAGGTTCCGGTCAGCAAGTCAGGAGACCCACCAGAGTGGGTGGTGATGCAGCTGTGGTACACGTTGCATCCACAATGAGCAGCTTCCCCCTTCCTGGATTTATAGCTGACTCTCCATGGGCTGGTTAGCTGCTGCTAATTGTGGCACGTATCCCTGCAAGTGCTCATCTGGCGACAGGTGTCTGTGATCCATCAAACACTCACTGTGACGGGCTCTGAGGTCTGATCTCCACTGACGGTGACACCGCTTAAGGGGTATTGAAGAAATGCTGGGCCCGGCCTCCTCCCTCTCCTCTGTGTCTGATGCCGGTAACTTGCTTGCAGCTGGAGGAGAGGGCAAATTGGTTACAGACGGTGTTTGGTCAAGAGATTGCATCTCCTGTCCCTGAAGATTGATGGGATCTATTGCAGCTGGATGTTCCTCCCCCTCTGAGGAGGAGATATCGTTATCAGGCTGATCACTCATCTGGGCAGGCTGGGTAAAAGGGAGATGTATGACAGTATAAGATGTAATGGTGTTCTGAGTTAAATTCACCCATTCCTGTCCACTTTAGTTCACTGATTCCCAAGATGTCGGTGTTCAGTCTTGCCATCTCATTTTTGACCACATCAAGCTTACCTTGATTCATAGATCTTACATTCCAGGTTCCTATGCAGTATTGTTCTTTTGCAGCATAGGACTTTCCTTTCACCATCAGACACCTCCGCAACTGAGCCTCCTTTTGGCTTTGGCCCAGCCGCTTCACTCTTACTGGGGTTACTTGTACTTGCCCTCTGCTCTTCCCCAGTAGCATATTGGACACCTTCTGACCTGAGGGACTCATCTTCTGGCGTCATATCTTTTAGCTTTTTGTTACTGTCCATGGGGTTTTCTTGGCAAAGATACTGGAGTGGGTTGCCATTTCCTTCTCCAGTGGATCACGCTTTGTTTAAGTTCTCTGCTGTGGCCTGTCCGTCCTGGGTGGCCCTCCACGGTATAGTCCAGAGACTCATCGAACCACACAAGCTCCCTTGCCACGTCAAGGCAGTGATCCATGAGGGAGCAGACCATTTATATTTGTATTTTATACTTTTAAGGGGGGGAGGTTTGGAACTAACGACAGTTAAAATATAGAGTTCAATAAACTCAAGGAACTTAAGTTTTGCAGAGAAACAGTAGCTTTTACACATACATCCTCCCAATGTGGGGCTTCAATGGAATAGCTGCTATAATATCTTTAATTGTGCTTGTCTGTGTCCTTTATAAAGTTTATATCTCTGCTACCTGGATTTATGTTTTATGACACGCATGGTCCGGCCCGGCAAAGTCCAATTTATGTCAAATCTGGCCCTTATAACAAATGAGTTCGACACCCCTGACTATCTTGTCCATATAGGTCAGCCAGCTTTACACCTTCCAGAATAACCCCAGGGTACATGACCAGGTAAGCCCCACAGGATGTGTACTCCATGGATCCCGTGCTGATTTGTAGCCTTGCTGACTCAGAGTCATTCCTCTCCTACTTACTTTCATCATTAAGACGATGGTGTTGAGAGCAATCATGGCCATAACGGTGTACTCAAAAGGTGGTGAAACCACAAACTGCCACATACGATACTGAAAACTCTGCTTGTTCTGGGGCATGTGCCGGGTAAGAGGCTTGGCGCTGATGGCAAAGTCAATGCAGGCTCGCTGTGAAGAAAAGATAGCGTGTCAGTGAAGAAGGCAGGGGCGTTCAAGAGACAAAAGGTAACAAAAGGAAAAAGCAAGCATGGGTTGCGCAATGCACAGCAATTTCCCTCACCCTCTAGTTCTTGCTCTCACTGACCAAACACATGTCCATCCCTTCTTAATTCAGAGTTAAACACAATAAAAGTCTATTGTGGCACCTTAAAGACTAACACTGTTATTCTGGTATAAGGGTTAGTAATACTTGAGTGTACATAGTAGAGTTTATGCCTTTACAACGATACATTATCCCTGGGGATAGTGTAGATCCAACAAAACACTTATTAAGACCACCAGCATGTTTAGGGCTGTTCAGAACAAGCGCAGCAGCAACAGGAAATTTTTACATGTGATAAATCAGATATTCCTGCAGCCTGCAGCAGATTCTCAACTGCTACAATCTATTGCTATAAGATAACAGAAGTCTGCATTAGAGATTAATCCTGGATGCAAGCTTATCCACACCATTGCCTTAAGATCCCTCCTATATCTTGTTGGACCTCCTTTTAGAATTTGCCATACATAAGCCTTCCCAAGGAAGAAGATGTGTGCCACTGTTTTTAAAGTTGGCTTTAAGAATTTAGTACGTACACCTAAGTTGCAAAAAATGCATGTGGGAAGAAATTCTCAAGGAATAGATTAACTGAAATCAGTCCCTTTTTGAAAGTAATTTGTGCCTATGAAGCTTCTAGGCTCATCTGAGTACAACTGGTAAATTCTAATCTCAGAGGGGTTATTTCCCATTCTCTCTCAACTAAACAGTGAGATTTGTTTTCCATACAATCCTCAGCTGAATAATCATCTGCCCTTCCTTTGAGAAAACACAACTGTTTTGACGAGGTAGACTGTGACTATTTTCGATGAAGTAGACTGTGACTATTTCCAGAGATCAAAACCAGAAAAGATCTACACAGAAGTAGGAGCAGAATCTCCTCTCTTTTATAGACAAAGGAGGCACAGCCTATTCATACCGTCTCAATCACACACTTCAGGAAATGTCAGATTCTCCCAACTTTATAGGTTGCAGCAGCAGATGATACTGCCAAATTCAGGAGCTACATCATGACCAAGATATTATAATGCATGGAAATAACCAAAGAATATTGGTGATGGGTGTGCTTAAAAGTGTGGATTTATCTTATCGGTGAATAAACCTGACATTTCATTTTATTGATTAATATATGTTCCTGAGGTTTTCAGCATACGGGATAATATATATACACACTTTTTAAAAGCCCATGAACTGTACATTTTTATTAGTGGAATAATTTTTTTAATTTTATAGGCTATATTCTTTTTTTCTTTTAACTGCCCCGAAAGGCAGAATTTTATTATATAGACTATATTCTGATGACAAAATGTTTGGACTTCTGATTATTATTTTCTATAGGTCTGCCTTTTTAAAGTTATTGATGGTTGGCTTTTTCCTCAGAAAATTTTCATTACTAAAAACTGCATACTCAATCTACCTGTTAGAATGTGTGTGTGTGTGTGTAACACCTCACACACCACAAGGCAGATCTTCCTTCTAGTCTACATCAGGGGTCAGAAGGAAGAAAGTAGACTGAAAAGTACCCACCATCCTCTTCATCCTTTTTTCTTTCCAGAGCAGCCCAGAAGATCCTCTCTTCTCAACTATTCTTACCTTTTGTCTTTTTATCTCCAAACTATGCACATTTCCTATTTCTCTCTTTCAGTTTACAACTTGTTAATAGGACTCAACTTCTGAGTAGGTCATTGGCCTCGACATCTGACTGGAGGACGGCTTTAAACCCTGGGTCAGCTACTAAATAACCATGCCTAGCCAACTGCTTCTGCTCCTACATCTCCAACTCACATGGGTCCACCTCCAACTTCCTCTATCCCTTCTTCTCCTAACATGGATCTTATTCCTGTGTCCCATGGCCTCAGTGCAGTGGAAATAACACCCTCAGTTTTACAAAACTCACTCTCTCAGATTCACAAAACTCCCTCTCTCCCTGTTCCAAACTATCAGAATATCATTCTACCAAACCATCTTTTTGAAACTTTCATGCAGACATGTGGGGAATCTCTCTGGGCTCAAAAGAATTCCCACTATTCACTGTGAAAACAAAATTTTCACTTAAATGTTTCCCATGGCACTTTGCCCATCCCAACATGTGCCACACCTCATTCTTCTCCAGGCTGTACTCTTCCATCATCTTGTCCCCCTGCTCCTGGAAGGTGATGATGATTAAGGCGACAAAAATGTTGACAAAGAAAAATGGGAAGACCACAAAGTAGACCACATAGAAGATGGACATCTCCATGCGATAACCAGGGCTGGGGCCCTGATTCTCATATGTAGCATCCACTGAGTTCTTGAGGACTCTGCAGAAAGGACAAAACAAGGAGAGATGGAGATAGGAAACATGAGGGAAAACAGAAAGAGCCACATGAATGACCCATCATGCTCACTATCCTACCTGTACCAAGACTGGCATCTGAGGTGTCTGAGATAGGTCTGAGATGTTCAGATGTAAGAAGATTTGTGACAGTATGCCTTACAAAGGTCCTTCTGGACTCCTACTCTGCAAGGGCTTGTTACCCAAATCTGGCAATATGATTCCTTCTAACTTTTCAGACTCTTATCACTCACAAACTAATAAAGCTTAATAAGACCGATCTCTAAGTGATAAGAATCTTAAAATGCCTCAGCCAGAAATTCTAGAACACCAGCACAGGTGGCAGCTAGCAGAATACAGCGCAAGTGGCGGGGGTGTGTGTGTTAGAAAACAGCACTATCTTTTAGTTGTTGCATATTTTCCGGGCTGTATGGCCGTGGTCTTGGCATTGTAGTACCTGACGTTTCACCAGCAGCTGTGACTGGCATCCTCAGAGGTATAACACAGAAAGATGGAGTACTCTCTGTGTCAATGTGAGAAGAAAAATGGAAGGCAGGTAATTTATATCTACTCAGTAAGGTGGGGTAGGGCTGAGTCATTATCTTGTAGGAGTTTCCCAGACTGTGACATGCTAATGGAGGAGCTTTCCTGAGGAGGTTCTTTTGCATATGGATTGGCTGTTGAAATTCTAATCTTACCTGTAGTGCTGTTGTAAGATGTAGAGCATTTTGTGTCTTTCAGGACTGGAAACCATGCCCTATTTATTTTTAAACTCTCTTTCTTCCTGTTGAAGCTGTGTTTATGTTTATCAATTTCAATGTGTTCCCTGTGTAATCTGACATGGTAACTGGATGTGTTGCCCAGCATTTCAGTGTCTTGGAATAAGATACTGTGTCCTGTTTGAGTTAGGCTATGTTCAGCCACTGCTGATTTTTCAGGTTGGCCAAGTCTACAGTGTCTTTCATGTTCTTTTATTCTTGTCTGGATGCTACGCTGTGTGGTCCCGATATAAACCTGTCCAAAACTGCAGGGTATGCGGTATACTCCTGCAGAAGTGAGGGGGCCTACCATTTTTCTTCTCACATTGACACAGAGAGTACTCCATCTTTCTGTGTTACACCTCTGAGGATGCCAGTCACAGCTGCTGGCGAAACGTCAGGTACTACAATGCCAAGACCACAGCCATACAGCCTGGAAAATCTATAACAACTAATGAACTCTGGCCGTGAAAGCCTTTGACAGCACTATTTTTTCTTTTGCATGGGAAGGAGGGACATAAAGAAAGAGACAAATGTTCTTGTGTAATCTGGATTGTTTTCATATGTGGTTGTCCGTATAACCACTGGTACTTCTGAACCTGAGGTACTGTTGAATAATTTTGTTCCCCAGGTGGAAGCAACCTCTGCTATTTGGCACTGGAGATCTAGAGTATAGTACATAAAAACCTGATTATATAGATTATCACAAAAGAAACTATTTCTGTGGTTTAGGTATAACTGTTATTTTGCCTTGGCTCCTGAAGAGTTTCTAGAGCACTGGAAAGAATGGGATGAGCATCCCAAATGCCTTAACTTTTTTACTCCTAATCTGCTCAGGATCCTGCACAGAGATTAGAAAGGCCTGGCCCACTGAAATCATCAACTCCTCATCAAAATGTTCCGTACCTTGATCTGAATTACCTACTGACCACTTTCAGTGATCTCCTGTCAACATAGTGAAAAGAAAACATATACCTCTTCCTCCTCCTGTGATAGTATTTTAATGTGGCAAGGGCAAACCATGGTTATTGTACTCATCCCTGACCAAAGTTGCATAGGAATGCAATAAGTCCATCATAACTGTCTGTGCTGGACCCGATGAGGCATTAATCTCACCCAGCACTACATCTGTAACAACAGCCAGTCAGATGCTCCATCACCCCAACATACTAGTAGAGCTCCATTTTCTTGAACAACTTACTGTGGCCAGCCTTCTCCTGTAGATACAGTGAAAAGAGTAAGGAGCGCCCACAACACATTGTCATAATGGAAATCGTATTTCTTCCACTCTCGTTTCTCAGCCTTCACTTCATTGTTTTTTTCATAAACAAGGTACTCTCCCCTTAGGAAAAGGAAATACACAACAAATATTTAGGGGCATGCTTACACAATGATCTTCGAGAAAGGTAGTGAATCTCTGCTATAAGGAAAGTGACCTCTTCCAGTAACTGAAGCTCCAATTTGTGTGACTGAATAGAGAATCTGTAACTTTAGTCATTTTATAACATTAAATTTATGAAGTTAATTCTAATGGAGCCAACAATCATACTGCCTGGGGGATGATCCCTGGATTCCCAGACGGGAATGGTGCAATATAATATGCTTCCTCACCTACCAGAAGATGAAGAGTGTTCCTTGGAGACATCTTCCTACATCTGAAGTGGTGCTGTGGTGGACAAACAGCCAGCCACTGCTCTACTAAATGAGGCTGCCAGGGCAACCAAGATGGTGAGCCAGCTGCTACTCCCCTAAATGGGGCTGCCAGAGCAACCAAAATGGCACCTGAAATCTCTCAGGGTGAGGTAATCTTGTGAGAGTTCAAGGAGAGCTACAGCCCATATATGACTTGGTACACTTTGTTTAAAGAAGAATGAGGAGAGGCTAAGGACAAACAGATCCATCTCTCATACAGCTTGACAGAGGACAATGACAGGAGGAGAAAATGGGTGTCTGTCAAATTCCCCCATATTTGATGTCAAAGGGAGCCACAGGGAAATCAGGTGGCCCAGAGTGTGGATGCACATCTCATTGGATTTAAGTGGGGATGGCCCACCTAGCTCCAACATGATAGATCTAAGTAGGTTCAATTTGCAATTAGATTTATTCTGACTTGAACCAGATTAGGATCTGACTCAGTGATATTGCACCGGTATTAGTGGGGAGATTATGATCTTCTGACCAGTTTCTAGTTGATGTCATTTTCATATACTTCACCAGGCTGCACTAACTATGGGAATTACCATGGTACAAAACGATGCTAAAGGATAGGCATGCTCAGGTGGACAATAATGCCAGGCAGTATATGGGTACAAGGGTGCTTAAAATGGTATAATGCAATTTTGTTCCAAATTTAACATAACAGATAATTGCCTTGTGTCCTGGGAAACAAGACCACATACATAGAGAACGTGGTTCTGTCTCCTCCAAATATGGATTAACTGATATGCACATTTGAGGGTTCCTTTTAGTTTCATATGTTGTCATTAGTCTCAGTCCACCTCATTTTTGTTGTCATCAATGATTCTGTAGTCTCCCGTACAGGATTTTAATGTGATTTTAATGTTTTCTACCCACAACTTTTGCAAAATAATATTGGAAATGCATACATCTTTACAGGAAAAAATTAACTGTGAGGAAACAAAAATTGGTGCAAAAGCAAAGACGTATAGACTTCTTTTTCACAAAACAGGGAAAAAAGTCAGAATGGGGATATTTGAACTGAGCCATCAAATTTGTGAAATTAACAGAACTATCCTCTGTATAGTTACACAGTTTTAAGGGACAAACTAGATGGGATAGCATTCTTGTGGCCATCACAAGGATACCATCATAGGGTTGCCCACCTCCAGGTGGGGCCTGGGGATCTCCCACTTTTACAACTGATTTCTAGCTGTCAGAGATCAGCTCCCCTGGAGAAAATGGCTGCTTTGAAGGGTGGACTCTATGGCACTGTACCATGCTGAGGCCCTTCTCCTCCCCAAATCCCACCCTCTCCCAGATCCACCCCCAAAGTCAGTAAGACACAGGGAGGGGAAAACAAACTTGACCCAAAAACTGGAATCAAGAAGCACAAGGGTAAGAAAGAAAGTCTAATAAAGGGCCAATATTAAAACCCTAATTAAAACTTATAATATACAGAAATGCATGTATTTATTAGAACGGCAGTTAAAAACAAATAAGGGCCCAATGAAAGCCTCGTTGAAAAGTTCAAGTGGCCTGAACACAAGGACCAGTACACATGACCTGACATATTTCTGCCCTATTGGGGGCCTTCTTCAGAGGTCAAACAGTTTGAGGTACATGTTACAATATTACATATTACAATAAGATAACCAATACGTTATCCTATTGTAATATGTAATATTGTACTTGTTAGATACGAGACTCAGGCAGTAGGTGAACAGTGATTAACAGCTTTATTGAACACGAAGTCAGAAGAACCAGAATGAGACAAATCAATGGATCAACAGGCTCCTTTTTAAACAGTCCGGGCTTGGCAAGCCACGCCCACATGTCAGCTAAGGTCCAATCAAATGCAGTACATAAAGACCAATCATTTCTCTTCCCTCCAGAACTTCCTTTGTTCTGATAGGTCTATTTACAATACCTTTCTACACTCAAGCTCATACATTCATTCCGTTCCATTCCATTCCATTCCATTCCATTCCATTCCATTCCATTCCATACATAACAGTACTCAAACTGTTTGACCTCTGAAGAAGGCCCCCAATAGGGCGGAAATACGTCAGGTCATGTGTACCGGTTCTTGTGTTCAGGCCACTTGAACTTTTCAACGAGGTTTTCATTGGGCCCTTACTTGTTTTTAACTGCCGTTCTAATAAATATATATATTTTTATATTATAAGTTTTAATTAGGGTTTTAATATTGGCCCTTTATTAGACTTCTTTCCCACCCCCAAAGTCTTCAGGTATTTTCCAACCCAGACCTGGCCACCCTATACCATCACCATTTTAAAGTGATTTTAAAATGATGAGAGGGCCCAATCCTGATTGGGCCTGCAGCACAGCAGGCTGAGGGGCTTTGAGAGACTAGCATGGCTGCACCTCCCCACAGCTGTTTCAGCAATTGGAGAGACATGGCGGGGGGGGGGGGGAAACAAGAGCACTGCATGATGTGCCTGATCAGGATTGGGCCCTCACAGCATTTTAAAATCATTTTGAAATGGTGACAGCATCATGTCAATGGGCTTAGAATGCCATAACTCTTTAGGATTAGATGCAGTTGGTCAGCCATGTTGGTCTGAAGCAGTAGAACAAATTTCGAGGCCAGTGGCACCTTTAAGACCAACAAAGGTTTATTCAATGTATGAGCTTTCGTGTGCAAGGCACACTTTTTCAAATACATTGGAACAAGAAGTAGGGACCTGAGATACTCACGGGGGAGGGGGATTCCTTTCTTCATGTTAATAACCCCTCCCCATCCTCCAGCCAGCTGGCCATCTCTGGAGCCTTCTGCTCTGCTCTCCCCTCCTCCTTCAAGGCAGGTCCAAGGAGGAAGGGCCCCAGGAGAAGCCGTTTGCCCCTGGGAAGCATTGGAGGGATACTCGCTCTAGAAGCTGGCTCTCGAGGCGCTGTCAGCCGCTCAGGTATGTCTCTGCCGGGCGGCGTTACTGCAGCACTTTAAACACTTTGATCAGCCCTGGAGGGACGTATGAAGGGGGGAGAAGAAGGAAGGGCGGCTCGCAAGTGCCCACTGGTCCTACTGTCCAGAGCAATACTCCCTCTAAGCTGTGGAGTCTTGTGAGCAAAAATTCTACTTTGTGAGCTACTGGCATTAAAGTTGTGAGCAAGCGATTTTGCTAGTGCATAAATTAGTTTGCTCTGGAGCCATCCTTCCTGAGCGAAGACAAAAATGTGTGAGCTGGAGGTTAAAAAACTGAGCTAGCTCATAGAGGGAACACTGGTCCAGAGGTCTTCAGCTGCCTTCCTTACCTTGGGCATCCCCCCTTCTCATCTTCCCCTGTGTGCTGCACCCACCCTGCGTGTGAGGTCTTGCGGCTTGCTGAGCCAGCCTCCTGTGCTGCTTCTGTGCACTCAGTGGCTTTCAGTGCCATGCCATCTACCCACCTACCCAACTTTCCCCCCATACCGACCGGCTGGAGAAGGCAGCACTGGACCGGCACGTTGGAGGAGAAGGCGGTGCAGGCAGGGCTTCGTAAGCCACTGCACACTGTGGCTAAATTCAGATTTTAAAAAGGTCCCCCCCCAACTGGCAAGCCCATCAAGTCTCCTCCCCCATTGACAACTATGCTTGTAGCAAGCCCTGTGTGGCTCCCAGCTGCCAGCCCCCCCAAACTTCTCCCCCCCCCACCAGTGGCAAGGAGCCCTGTGTGCCTCATCCCCACCAAGCTCCGTGATAGTTCCCAACAGTAAATCAATTTTCTGCACATGCGCAGAGAACACAGTTTACTTTTGGGGGGATTTAAGTATCCCCCGTATATTTTTTTAAACATGTCAGATTTTTCTGCACACCTGGAGAATGCCCCAAGAGTGCAGGAATATCTGTTGACCCTCCACGTCCCCCAAATCCGTGGAAATAAGTATCTGCACAAAAATGGGGCATGTTAGGAATTAGATACATACATGGCAGATGAGATTCTAAACTTATAGACAGGGACAACAGCAAATTATATGTAACATGATGATGTTTAAGTTATGCAAAGTGAAAAACTAAATAAATTAAGGTTATAAGGTCAACACTTGTAAACCAATAAATATGTTGAAACAGCAGATAAATGTCTAAAGATGTTTTTTCTAATTGTGGGAAGTAACAGAATCTTAATTATCTCTACTTTAAATTTGTTCTCTTTAGGATTGTATTGTCATCCTCATTCCTGTTTTCAAATTAAGAAAGATACACTTAAAATATAGGGGAATCTTTTTTACAAGCAATTTTAGAAAAATCACTTTCTAAGTGATACATTTACGTTAGTTTTAGTTGCTTCATGAGATCTTGGGTTCTATCTTAGAAACTGAAAGCTAGCAAAACAGAAAATATTAGGACTCCGCTAGTCATTTAATGTGTAAGAGGGTTCCTTCAAACAGTCCACATCATTTAGAAAGCAGAAACAGACTTAAGGTTGCATTTTAGCACATATGCTTCAGCAAATAGACTGAAGACTGCTGGAGAGGCTGCATTCTACCCGAAATAAATCTAAAATTATGAAAAGCAATCACAGTAAATCTACATTGGATTAACATTTTACAGTTGTCTCTTGATATGGGGCATGTCCAACTGCAGGGCATTTCCCCCAGCATATGCTAAACACCAGGGCTTTTTTTTGTAGAAAAAGCCCAGCAAGAACTCATTAGCATAACAGGATACACCCAACAGCAGAAACTCATCAGCATATTAGGCCACACCCCTGACAGCACAGCTCATTAGCATATTAGGCCACACCCCATGCCTTCCCTTGGCTTGCCTGGGCAAGCCCCCCCCCTTGAAGGGAAGGGAAGGCTGGGGAAGGCACAGGGAAGTATTTAAATGCCTCCCTGATCGTTCCAGGGCCCCCCTGGCCCACCTGCCTCGGAGTCGCCGGGGTGTGTGTGTTGCTCTCCAGGCTTTCCCTCTGTAGCCACATATGCAGAGGTTTTGGCTGTAGTGGGCGTGGCCAACTCTGAAGCCAGCCAGAACTCTGTTCCTGTGCATTCCTG
>NW_015170940.1:107558-130201 GCF_001447785.1 Gekko japonicus
GAAAGCCTGCTCCATGTCACCTTCCAAATCTCACAGGATTATGCTGCTGTTTGTTGTTCAGTTCCACAGTTGAGTCCAGCTCTTTGCGACCCCATGGACCAGATCATGCCAGGCCCTCCTGTCTTCGGCCGTCCTCTGAAGTTGACTAAATTTCATGTTCGTTGCATCTATGACACTGTCTAACCATCTCATCCTTTACCATCCCCGTCTTCTTTGACCTTCAATCTTTCCCAGCATCAGGGTCTTCTCCAGTGAGTGCTCCCTTCTCATTTGGTGACCAAAGTATTTGAGCTTCAGTTTCATTATCTGGCCTTCCAGGGAACAGTCAGGGTTGATTTCTTTTAGGATTGACTGATTTGATCTTCTTGCAGTCCAAAGGACTCTCAAGAGTCTTCTCCAGCACCATAGTTCAAAAGAATCTATTCTTCGGCGCTCGGCCTTCCTTATAGTCCAACTCTCGCAGCCATACATGACTACTGGGAATACCATTGCTTTGACCATGCTGTATACTCAAACGTAAGCCATTTCCACACAGGTTATATTCAAACATAAGCCATTTCCACACAGGTTATCTGCTCTGAGTTCAGTGCTTTTGGGAAGCAGGGTTTATTTTTCCTGCTTCCTCACAGCATCATGGTACATTTGTGTGCCCACTGGGGTTTCCCCAGCTTTTCTCCAATCTTTTTCAAACCGGATTTGCTTCCAAGTCTTGGGAAAGATTCCAGTAAAGCTTCAACGGCTGCTGTGTGCGTGGGAAAATTCAGATTTTCTGGCCCACATGGAAGTCATTTACCCGACACCTGTCTCCACAGCAGCCATTTCTTCCTTCACCACTGGGGGCATTTTTTAAAAAATCGGCACTAGAATATCATCATATCACTATACCAATAGGTGTAGCAAGTTCTTTGAATTCTCAACTATCATTCTCTTTAAAAAGTCGGTAGCCTCTTTCCTTCCAGAGGTATAAGGAAAAAAGCATATCTACTCAGGGGAAGAAGCTAGATACTGACTTAAAAAAAAAACACCTGGGAATTCAGAGGACCTGTTACAACAGTACATAGATATACAACAGTACATAGATATATTCTTGTGCTGATATTTTAAAATGGCAAAAATCCCTTCTGGCCCAGGACAGGGGGTGGTGACCACTTCTGGGGGACTGGGGCATAGAAACTGGGGAAACCTGCCATGTGAAGGCTGCATTGCTGCTGGGCTTTAGCTGCAGCTGCACCAGTAATGGAAACCACAAAAACCCTGTGTGGAAGCCACCTTACACAAGGAACTTCTAGGACTGCAGTCTAGAGCTTACATGTTCTTCTGCCTCTGGACTTTTGAAAAGAGCATCACCAAGGAAAGTTGTACTCTAACCTTATCAGGGCAGTTCACTTCCTTTACCCTATCAGTTTTAACAGATCACATAACATGATCCTGTTCTGCATAGTCCTTGATGATTCCAGGCTGTCACTTGAAAGAGAATCCCAGAATATTCCACAAAAGTCTGCTTCCACATGGATTTTCTCAAGAGGTGTCATCTTGTTAGGGTTCAGCTGGGTATAGTGGTTAGAGTGTTGGACTAAGATCTGGGAAAAAACATGTTGCTTACCTGTAACTGATGATCTTCGAGTGGTCATCGGTGCATTCACACCTCTGGGATATAGTGCACCTGCGCCGACCCTGATCAGTATAATCAAAAGCAAAAGGGCTTTTCACGCCTGTTCCCAAGCCATGTGCAGGGCTCCAGTGTGCATGACTGCAGGAGGGGCACAACAACACCGCCAGTTCCTTCTGACCGCTGCCATCAGTCTCAGAGCAAAGAGAAAAAAGGGACTGACAGCAGAGGGGAAGGAGGGCGGGTGGTGTGAATGCACAGATGACCACTCGAAGATCATCAGTTACAGGTAAGTAACCTGTTTATCTTCTTCGTGGTCTCTGTGCATCACACCCCTGGGAGAGTAACAAGCAAAAAGACACCTATGCTGGAAGGTCCTTAGACACACATCGTCTGCAACACAGACCATCCCACCACATCTCGCTGATGAAGATGCACATCCAGGGCATAATGCCTCACAAAATGTGTGAGGGGCTGCTCAGGTCGCTGCATTGTAGATGTCATGGAGTGGTGTGGATGTGGCCACAGCTTGGGTGGAATGCGCATGAAACGGTCCCAGGAGTGACTTCTTGGCCAGCAGGTAGCAAAACTTGATCGCCTCCACAATCCACTTGGACAGATGTTGCGATGAAAGTTTGTGTCCAAGCACAGGTACAGCATAGGAGACAAAAAAGGCTGGAGACTTCCGAAAAGCCTTAGTCCTGTCCAGGTAAAAGAGCAGGACTCTCTTCACATCTAGGGTGTGGAGGTGACATTCAGTATCATCCTTCGGAGTTGGGAAAAACATTGGAAGAACGATGTCTGCATGCAAGTGAAACCCCGAGACTACCTTGGGCAATACTAAAATTGGGCAGGAATGACACATCAGGAGCCAAGGAGACACCACTTTGGTGGAACGCCAGGTAGGGGGGATCACAGCAAACGGCTGACAGTTTGCTCACTTTCCTAGCAGATGTAATAGCAACGAAAAGCCGTTTTCCAGCAAAGAAGCTGCAAGCTGCACATCACCATAGGTTCGAACGGCTTTCCAGAAAGCTTGGTCAACACCAATGGTAAGTCCCAAGCTGGCGTGGGGTGACGGGACGGAGGAAAGAGGCGGATGAGCCCTTTAAGAAACTGCTTGGTAAAAAATAATCTCCCAGGGGAAATTTCTGTAAGATTTGCAAAAAGATCAATAAAAGACTCAATACTTAAAGCATCTACAGCGACAACAGTTAAAATTCAAGAAGAGGAGATAAAATATTGAAAGATGTCCCATTTGAAATACGCAAGAAAAGGAAGCAGTACAGAAATATTACAGCATTCCTCCAAAAGAACAATGTCCAATACAGATGGATTTTTCCAGAAGGACTTATATTCAACTGTAAGGAGAAGAAATAAAAGACTGACTCTCTATTTAAAGCAGAACTCTTACTTTAAAACTTTTAAAGTAAATCTCCCGTCAAAAGAAGAAAATCAAAGCTAAGAAGAAACCTAAGTGAAGATCTGAGATTACCTGTGTTGACATTTAACTTATTTATATTCTCAACCAGAGGTGATGTAATATCAAAAATGCCTTTATGTTCTTTCTTTTTGAACACTTTTATTAGATTTTAAAGAACTGAATGAAATTTTTAGCATGTAGACATATACTTAAAGCATTTGATTAGCCTATCAAAGGTTCTTGTTATTCTCTTTGTAGTTTTAGTTTTGTAGGGTATAGTCTTTATAGTGCATAGGAAGAAAAGCAATAAAAAGTATTTTTTTAAAAAGAAACTGCTTGGCAAGTAACCTTCAATTGGAGGATGGTGAGCAGAGACAGCTGCCAGATATACGTGCAGCGAAGCATGGCTGAGATCCAGGTCCAGACGGGACAGCAGGAAGCCGAAAATAGCAACCAGGTCTGAAGGAGGAGGGGGTAGCCCAACCGAATCAAGGTAGGCCAAAAATTGATTCCATTATCCATTGTAGGATCTACAAGTGGAAAGCTTGTGACAGTTCAGCAACACATGGTCTATCCTGTGCCTGAGCTTTGCCACAGGATTCTCCACACTGTTAACTTGAGATGTGGTACATCATCGTACAGTACCAGAACCCCTTGGGCAAGGATAAGATCCGGTGCTGCCGGGAAGTGAAGAAAGGAGCCCTTGGACAGGTGAAGCAGGATGGGAAACCAGTGCTGTCAAAGCCACCATGGGGCCATAAGGATGCATCTTGGAGCCTCCCTCATGATTTTGTGGATCACCCTGGTGAGTAGGGAGATTGGGGAGAAGATGAACAGGTGCTGGTGGGATATGGGTAGAGGGGACCGTCCCCTAGAGAGAGGATCCATTCCCCCCCGGAGCAGAACAGGCTGCATTCCTTGTTTTGTCTTGTCGCAAAGACAACTGGTTGACCCCACCTGTCGAACACCAGCTGAAGATATTTCCAGTTGAGTTCCTATTCAGTAACAATGCCCCCCCCCCCCGCTCAGGAAGTCTGCAGTCACATTTTGGGAGCCGGGAAGGTGAGCCGCTACCAGGAAAACACCCTGGGACTGACACTTGTCCCACATCTCCAGAGCTAGTCTGCACGGACTCCTTGATACTGTGTCACCTTGACGATTGATGTAGCACAACGCCATGGTGTTGTCTGTAAGTACAGCTACTGTCTGAAGGGGCACCAAGTGGTGAAATGATCTGAGGGCATATTTGTCAGCTAGAAGTTCTAGGAAGTTGATGTGCTTGTGTGCCACATGAGTCTCCCAAGTGGATCCCACACACAGGCTGTTGAGATGTGTGCCCCAGCCCCAGAGAGACGCATCCAGAGTGATGGTCATGGATGGGGTAGGCGGGTAGAAAGGTGCCCCTGCGAGCAAGTTCCATGGGTTCTCCCACCATTCCAGAGAAGTCAGCACATGGGAGGGGATGGCGAACTGTTGGGACTGGGATTGACGCTGGGGATGAAATCTTTTCAAGAATCACAGCTGAAGTGGCCTCATGCGGAGTCAGGCAAATACGATTACCACAGTTGTGGTGGCCATAAGTCCCAGAAGGTGTTGGAGTTGCCTCGCTAGGGCGTCCCCTTGCTGATGTAGCAGCTGGATCAGGCCTATGATGTCGTCCAGCCTCTTGGGGGGAAGGAAGGCCTTGCAAACCGTGGAGTCCGGAATAGCACCAATGAACTGGACTCTCATGGAGAGGAGAAGCATGGATTTCTCGCGGCTCACACATAGACCCAGCTCGTTCAGCAATTCTAGAGTCGAGTCTATGTGTTGTAGGAAGATGGCTTCGGAGTCTGCCACCAGTAGCCAATCGTTGATGTATGGGAAACTTTGTATCCCTTGAAGATGCAGGTAGGGGAGAGGCGGGGCGATGGGTTAGCGAACTGGTTGAGTATCCAGGTTGCTCTGGGTCTCACCAGCTTTTGGAGTCTTTTTAGGGGACTTTCTTGACATTTCTGGACTCCTCCAAATTTGACAAGGGTCCACCAGATCCTTGGGATTAGGAACTGGAAGCAGAAGACTTAAACTGAGCCCCCCGTCTGTGGCAACAGCGAGTGAAGGTTTCAGTTCGTCTTGAAGCAGAAGGTCCGAAGGACCAGCTGTGGGAGTTCGCGGCTGGAAAGCTACATCAAATCCCAAATAAGAGTTTCCACACCTCGCCACAAATTATTCTGGCGAAGACCCTGTGAGTAACCTTTCTTCTATTTATCATCGTCAAGCTCAGAAAAAGATACATGATTGCCTCTATAAATCTCTCCCAGAGGCATAGGGAAGGGGAAAACTCCCACGGCGGGCGGCGAGGCAGAGTATCGGGAACGTTATTGCATCAAACACAAAGGGGCACTTTGAAATCTTCTATCTGCTATCTGGGAAATATCACAGAGACTTATTTCACACTTAAAGAACTTTGTTGGAATTATGGAAAGGGAAACAGGCTCTGGTGGAGCTAAAATGGTGGAGGGCTGTAGTTTCTTTGCCTGCGTAGTTACACAGTGAATGTTGTTCTGCTGTGTCTGCTGGGGAGTGAGATGGCTTTGTCGGCTGCATTTGAGGAGAGAGATTGCTTGACAGATGGAAATATACTGATGTTCTCAGATGACTATTGGGACTGGTTAAAAAGCCAATTGACAGAAAAAATTACAACTGCTGCTCTGGAAGCCTTGGGAGAGTTTTGGGAAGGCTTTGGAGAGGAGATTACAGAGGCACAAAATCAGATGACGTCAGACACTATACAAGAGGGAAAACGACAGGACCTGTTTCACCATTCAACATCTATAATGAGAGATTTACTCAGGGGAGTGAGATGGCTTTGTCGGCTGCATTTGAGGAGAGAGATTGCTTGACAGATGGAAATATACTGATGTTCTCAGATGACTATTGGGACTGGTTAAAAAGCCAATTGACAGAAAAAATTACAACTGCTGCTCTGGAAGCCTTGGGAGAGTTTTGGGAAGGCTTTGGAGAGGAGATTACAGAGGCACAAAATCAGATGACGTCAGACACTATACAAGAGGGAAAACGACAGGACCTGTTTCACCATTCAACATCTATAATGAGAGATTTACTCAGCTACTGCTTTGATGGGCTGGTTGGATATAATGTAGCCGATGCAGGGTTCGAGACACAAGGCTGTTTGTTTTCATACACAGGCAGGCCAGAAGAGGATGGGACATTCAAAAATCAAAGACACAAAAGAACAACGATTTTGATGAGACATTTTCAAAGAATGCAAGAGAAATTCAAACTTTACAAATAAGTGGAAGCAGCACTCTTTGACAGTCTGCATGGCTTTAATTGGCTGAAGGGATAAAGATCTACTAAAACTGGAGGTTTTAAGCTGTTGAGAACTGTTTATTTACTTTGTGTTTCTTCACCTGATTTACATTGTTATTTGATACCCAATTGATTTATGAATATAACCTGAAGCAAAGTATTTTCAACTTTTGCATTGTCTTGACTGACTAATAAAAGCTATAAAATATGGACTTTTAATTTTAAACAACTTACTCTCTGTATTTGTAATGTCCTAATTGAATAGTGGGAGAGCCGTAGGGAAAATAGAACATATTATGTTTAAGCCTGCTAGTTAATGGGATTTTGAAAACTAACAGTGTTAAAAATGTGAAAGAATATTTAAAGGGACTAGATGGTTAACTTAGAAGAAATATATGCCTTCTTTAGCACAGTTAAACTGCTAAGTTATGCCTGTTTCTTTTCTGTTGTTTTTATATTGATATAAAATAGATTAATAATAGTATAGTATTGATAAAATGAAATAGAGTAGATAGAATATTGATGAATTAGTTTTATAATGGGAATAGATGCTTGGTTTAATAGTGTATGTTACTGAATACAAATTAAAATAAGGGGGGGAATGGGAATCTGTATACAAACATGATGATGTAAGCGAGATATTTGGCTAGCTATTTGTAAATGTATGGCTCTTTTCTATGTAACTTGTTAAAAAACAATAAACTTTGCCCAATCTGGTCAAGTAAAAAAAAAAAAAAGATGCAGGTAGGCAGCAATAACTACCATCACCTTCGTAAATACTCGGGGGGCTGTGGACAGTCCAAAGGGGAGGGCTTTGTACTGATAGTGCTGCTCCCCTACTGCGAAGTGTAAGAATTTCCTGTGGTTGTGATGAATCATGACATGAAAGTAAGTGTCCTGTAAGTCCAGGGTCGCGATCCAGGCCCCATGTCTGAGAAGAGGAAGAATGTTCTGTAAGGACATCCTGAATCTCTTGTATGCTATGAAGGAATTGAGGTTTCTGAGGTCCATAACAGGGCAGAGGCCTCCATCCTTTTTGGGGACCATAAAATAATGGGAATAGAAGCCATCGTAGTGGTGGGAGGGCCGAACCGGTTCTATGGCTTCTTTGTGCAGGAGGTTCTGTACTTCTTCCAGAAGCGTGGCTGACTGGGGAGTGGTGATAAACTGGAAGACGTTGGAACCTGGACAAAATCTATTAGATACCCATCCACGATGACAGAAAAGACTCACCTGTCCAATGTTATCCATTTCCAGGCGGGCAGGTAAGGATGGAGGTGAGTAGAAGGGGTGGGTAGAAGGTCAGAGTCTTTCAGGATTTGCTTGGCTTGGCGGTTAAGATCCTCTGGGAGGGATGTGATATATTCAGCCAATTGCTCCCAGATGGCATATTGATATCTGCCCATACAGGCAGCATAATTCGAGGTTTTGATGCCCAATGCACCAGCTGAGTAAAACTTTCTCCCAAAGGAATCTAGTTTCCTTCCCACTTTATCAGGACGTGAGGAATGAGCACACCTGCCTGTGGAGGATGAGTTCACTACTACTGAATTTGGTTTGGGGTGAGTGAACAAGAACTCAGCACCCGTCTCCTGTACCTTATACATATGGTCGATTCTACGGCTGGAGATGGAAGTGGAGGCCGGATGGAGCCGGGGGCTTTTGCTGCTTGCAGCAAGACTGAAGTCATGGGGAGGGTGATGGTTGTCAAAGTATTCATCTGGACAATATAAAAAACTGAATCAGTAACGGCTGGAGGAGGTTGGACCATCGACAGAGTCAGGGTATTTGCCATTCTCTTAATCAACTCCCCATAAGACTTTAAATCCTCTGAAGGAGATATTGGGAGATCCTCCAACACCTTCTGCAGTGGGGAGGAGCCAGCCAGATCCTCGGGGCTCTCATTATCTGAATGCGGCGAAGCATCGGACAAGTTGGACTGATCTGAAGGGTCTGAGAATTTGACCGGTAGCATCGGTACTGATAGGGTTGGTACTGATGGAGCCACCTTCCTTGTTACAGGTGTCTGTTTAGGGCACTTGTCCATCGATATCGATGGCTGGGGCAGCAGGTATTCCGGTGTTGGAGCAGGGAGTCGAGAAGACATGGATTGTCAGTCCCAATCCATTGGCATACAGGGCGGAAGCCAGGGCATGTTGGCCGACAATGGGTATGCCCCATAAAGGTAATGCCATTGGTGTTCGTCCCAGGGAACTGGCGGAGGAAGAGGCGATCCTGAGTATCTGTCCCGGTCATCGATGGATGAACGGTGGAGGGAGGGTTGTGGAAAATTATGGCCTCCCCAGCCCGAGCGAAGACTCTTGACACTGGAGGATCAGGAGACTTGGGTCAAGTCCATGTCCTCCTCAGAGTCAGTGAGCTGTATCGGACATGGTAAGGGTGAGGATGGTGCACCCTGTGATTGACTGTGGTCCGGTGAGTCAAGCGAAGTGGCTCCAGGCTCAGAAGCCAGTTCTGGCATTTGCAGGGCCGGTGCCAGGCTTTTTTGCACTCTAGGCAAGGCTAACTACTTGTGCCCCCCCCCCCCATTGCTAACCAATTTTTAATGACATATGCATCTGGACTCTTTAAACTATGTTGGGTATAAATTAATTATAAGGGTATTTGTTGTTCACCACCCTGGGCCCATGTGGGGGAGGGTGGTTTATAAATCCAATAAATAAATAATTAGCCCTTCCTGGCAACCCCCACCCCCACCCTTTACCTATATGGAATGGTTGGCGGCCTCTGTTTCAGTGTATCCGAAGAAGTGTGCATGCACATAGAAGCTTGGTTTTAAAGGTGCCACTGGACTCCAACTTTGTTCTTTAGTTAGCAACTGTCTTGTTGTTTATTTTACTTAGTGCACCTAGATCTTATCTTTTTTAGTACCCTGCATTTGTGCCTTGTGCCTTGTGGAAATAAAGTCTGTTCAACTTGAGAGAGTCTGCACAAGTCCTTACCCACCTGCCTGGCCACGTGCTATGCTGCTATGCGACACCCCTGCTGCCAGGCTGTCTTTGGGCATTATATCTCAGAGGTGTGATGCACAGAGACCATGAAGAAGATACCCAAGTTCCAATCCCCACTCTGCAATGATGGAAGCTTGCTCAGTGATCTTGGGCCAGTCCATCTCTTTCAGTCTAACCTACCTCAAAGGGATGTTGTGAATATAACATGGAGGAGAGGATGCTGCTGCTGCTGCAAGTGATTTTGGGTCCCCACTGGGGAAAAACGGATGGTATAAATATCCAAATAAATTGTAATCAAATATCCTCTTCTACTAGTCCATGGGGTCGCGAAGAGTCGGACTCGACTGTGCGACTGAACAACAAAAACTACAAGACACTTTATTAGCATTCACAAAGCATTCTTTTTCAACAGTGGCTTTCCCAAGGATATTTCCTTTCACTTGATCCAGGCAACTGATATTTTACAGTAGTTCAATTAAGCATCTCCAATATCAAAAGTCTCAGGGGAGTAATTTCACAAGCATGAAGAGGTAGAATGGGGGTACCTTACTGTACAAAAGTGATACAAAATATTTTGAACCTCTCAGGGTCAGAAGTGACTCTCTTGAGGTACCCTCAGTGTTACCCTATTGCTTCCTTTCCTTTTTGGAATCCGTCCCTTTGTGAGAATCATCAAAGTAAGAGCTTTTATTACCAAACTGGAATGCAGAAGACACTGGCTGATGATTCGGTGCTTTGTTGTGGCTTAGGCTGGCATGTGTTTACTCTTTACTCTTTCATCTGTATCGGACCATTCTCTGACTTTTTCTTTACCCAGGGTACTTTGGGCTACTGTATCACCCTGGGCATGTATTCTGGTTACCTTAAAAAGCTTTCTCCAGCCACTGCAGTATTACTCTTCCTATTCTCTGCATTCTTGTAGCCACCACTGGTGCCATTATTCCTTAGGCTGCGATCATACACACAATTAGACCCGACATAGGTGCAAATGCTGGGCGGATTTAAAGGGCGCTAGCAGACAACAACACCTGGGAAGCACCCTGCAGCCATCGGCAACCCATTCTGCTCCGCCACAGAAGCGAAGTTAAAAGACACGGGGGAAAATCTGGTAGTAAACAGGTTGCAACGGGCCATGGACAGACTTTACCATGTCCGATCGCTTCAGTGCGCTCTCATGGCGTTGGGATGGTCTGATCAGGCCATCCCAACTCCATGCTGTTGTTCCCCCCCCCCTTCGCAGTATGCGCATCATCGCAAATTCCATAGGGAGCCCTTGGTGCGGAGGTGCGATTCACCGATCCCCCATTTAAGCGCATGGGGAAAAAATGGCACACACTGAGGGACTGCGCCTGCAGCTTCGAAGGGAGTTGTGATCGTGCAACTGCAGGTCAAATTCCTCCGGAGGAAATAGCCTTGCTCCCCACCCCCCCGTTTTTTCTGGCGTGTGTGACTACAACCTTACTCTCTCTCCGTTTTGTGTTCATCAAGTCCATTCACCTCCATTTTAGTACTTTAGTTAATTCTGCTTTCCCCACTTTATCCATAGGGATTTAAGCTCCTCCCTTATAAAAATTATCAGTTTAGGTAAAGGTAAAGGTTCCCTTGCTTGAAAGCCAGTCGAATACGACTCTAGGGTTGCGGTGCTCATCTCCATTTCCAAGCCGAAGAGCCACCGCATTTCCGTGGTCATGTGGCTGGCACCAAGGCAGTGGGAAGGTAACAGCACGGAACGCTGTTACCTTCCCACTGAAGTGGTACCTATTTATCTACTTGCAATTTCTTGCTTTCGAACTGCTAGGTTGGCAGGAGCTGGAACTAGAGACGGGAGCTCACTCCATCATGCGGCACACTCGGGTCTCGAACTGCTGAACTACCAACCTTCCACAGCCTGCAGTTCAGTGTCTTAACCACTTGAGCCACCGCAGCTCCAGTTTAGCAGCATCCATTGATGAATGAAGACCCTTACTTCTTCATACTAACAAACGTTCAAAACAAAAAACATTTACTGCTGATAGTTTTCTTTTTCTTTAAACCCTTAAAAAGTGTTGCCATAGAACACATTTCAGATTGCAGTACAGATCCTAAAGGTTTTCAAAAGATTTTGGACGACCATTTAATCTCGAGAAAACTGGAGCACTGTCTTTTTTAAATTTAGCACCAGAAAGATATAAATAATCAAATCAGACAATGAGCTCAAATTAATTGCAGGATAAAGTATACTGAAGAGAATGAAAGGGAGAACATTTCATAGTGGCGCTAATAGAATGCAACAACCGAAACTGGAGAGCTGGGTATGGGTAATGGCAGGAAGTTAGGAACAGATCAGTACAAATGTCCTGTGCCAGGCTGAATTATGGTTGATTTCCATGAGATAGATTTCAAAGAATATGGACCCAAGACCCAACCTATGTACTCTTTCACAGCCATATGTAATCTGTGTGTCCTCCTCTCCTTCTGCATTCACTGTTCTGTTCCTTCTCCAGATTGGACCACAGTACATGTGCAGAAGAGCTACAGCCTTACTTCCTGCACTGTTACCCTGAACACAAATGGTCTGGGAAAGGAACTATTTGCCTGCTGTGGAAGAGCACATAGAAATGTAGTCTGCAACAGGCCAGATAGCTCCTCCCCAGGCAGTCTGTGTTCACAGTAACAGCGCAGGTGAGAAGGCTAAAGCGGTTCAATCTGAAGTGGGAACAAAATTTGTGGGAAGACAGAAGAACACACAAATCGCACAGGACTGTGACAGTGTGCACAGGTTAGATCTGGGGTCCTCATCCTCTCATACCCAGGATGGTGGTCCCAGATACAGAATAGCAGCTGACAGATGGAATCTACATACTTGCAATCCTTTTCAAACTCCTTGGACTCATCAGTGCAGAAGAAGAACTTGCCCTTGAAGAGCTGGACAGCCACCACAGCAAAGATGAACATGAAGAGCATATACACAATGAGGATGTTGAGGACATTTTTGAGCGAGTTTACCACACAATCAAAGACAGCCTGGGGAAAAAAACAACAACAGAGGGCTTTGATAAGGGTTGGTGGCTAAGCATAGAAGAATTTTGTTCTTTCAAACTATCGGCTTTCCCCCAACTACCTTCCAGTCTCTCCTGATGTTCAAAGTGATTATGTTTTATAAGTGGGGACTGCAATACTCAACGGGGGGAATTCCTCCCCTCCCCCATCACTGCTGCTGCTGGGCTGGCACAGCTCCTGGCCACTCCTACCACCACTGCTGTCTCCAGGCTCAGCTCCCATCTTACATTGCCAGGGTTCTTGTGGCTTCTCCCCTCCGACTCCCTCACTGCCAGCTTGTCAGGTGGCACTGAGAACTGCCACACCTCCCCACATGACTCCCTGGTTGTTGGCTCTGTGGGGAGGGGGGTAGCAAGGACTGCTGCAACCCCATGTTTTACTCCTTCATCACTGGTTCAGTGGGGAGACAGTGAGGACTTTGGTGCTGCCCTGCCCAACCCCCTGTTTGCCAGCTCAGTGGCCGTGTGTGTGTGTACTCCCTTGGTTCTTGGCTTGGCAGAGGGGGCAGCATGGACTACTGACTCTCTCCTTGCTGGCTTGGGGGGGGTGGCAGCAAGGATTTCTTCTCCCCAGTCACCACTGGTGTGTCCTGCATTTCCCCCCATTACCAATGAGCCCTGCACAGATCCCAATCTCCACTAATGGGCCTACCAAGGCTTCCTCCCTACCTCATGCAGCTCTCAGCCTCTGCTGAGGTTTCCTTCTGCCACCTGACACAAGAAGAGAAGGTAGATGCATTGTCTGATTTAAATCCCCCAATGTAGTTTTTTACATTTTCAGATTTATATGCAAACCTGGGGTTTCCCCCCAAGTTTGAATGAAAATCTGTTTTGTGTTCATATGGCCCTGATCTACAGTTTTAGATATCCACAGATCAGCTCACACCTGGCTATGAGGTAAAAAGACATCAATGTTAGTGAGTGTCCTCAGAACAGAATAACTTGCTTTCACCTGGTTACCATTTTTTTTTATCTTGCAGAGCTTGTGTGCCATTAACAGCCACATGACAAGAAAAAAGTAACAGGTACAGCTCACCCAGGCAATGAAGTGCAGCGAAGAGGAAGGCTGTATTATTCCTATTAGTAAAAGGTGGTGTTTCATACCCTCTAACATTTCACAGATGACAATAGGTTCATATGTGTTTGTAACACTTTTTCTCAGAACGGTCATGACCTGCAACATGTGCATATACACAAACAAACACATCCCAGTCTCACGCAACGGAATGCACTTCCCTTCTGATTTACTTTGTTACAGCCTATTCTTCATTGGCTTCTGAAGGTATATTGGATGTGTTGTTGGGGAATATGTGACTGGATCTCATATGGATATTGAAATGGCAAAAAGTAGCCCTTTGTTCATCTGCAATTCAGACTGGGGTTGCAATGTACTATTGGAGAACCGTTTCCCCAACTCAGTTGCTCCCTGCCCCTGCCTCAAGTTGCTGTTTGTCCTGGGAAGTGGGAAGCTTTTAGGCACCCATATAGACCCCGTATCACTTCTGAACTGAGGACAAATAGTAACTCATGGGGAGAAAGGGGAGCTCAGGTCCAAAAAATAATGCCGAGTTAAAATTCCTCTCACTCCACACTACAGCCCTGATTCAAATCACACACCCCTCCCATGGCAACAGCTATTTACTCCTAAGAATCCCTATCAGATTTCTTCAAGGATTCAGATTCAAATCTAATTTGTCAGTTAATATCTTCATCCTAAATTTTATTTTATTTTTTAAAATACGGAATGTTACCATCTACGTAGATAGACAGTTGTGAGACTGAGGGATGGAAGGGAAACAGTGCTCTGGAATTTTGTGTGCATGCACAATCATCTACATGCATGCCTATTAAAGTGCAGTTGCCCCTCTCCACTCAAGGATTTCATTTCTAGAGACACAAGGAAGGGGGCCAACATCTGAAGATGTCTTCACATCAATAAGCATCCCAACATTCCCCAAAAGGCAAAATAGGCATGGTAATTTACCAAGAACAAGTACCAGAAAATATAGACAGTCTCTGGCAAATAAGGTTAGTTGGAATATATGTAACTTTGTCCCCAGTTAAACATAATGCACACCAGAGAACACAGGAATCCTTCCTCCATAGTAATAATTCCACACCCCTTCATAAAAGGGCCTGCATCTCTATTCACTGTAATCATACCCATGTAGCTTCCTTTTTCAAATGACTGCTGATTTATTTACCCACTCAAATCACCTCAAATCTTCTTTTTAATTTCTCCATCAGCCACCCTGAACTTACCTTGAGCTTTGGCAACCGCTTGATAGTTTTGAGGGGTCTGAGGACACGAAGGACACGCAAGGATTTAATGGTGTTGATGTCTTTCCCTTTGCTGCCTCTGTAGAGATATGTTGGGTGGGGGCAAAAGAGCAGGAAAAAACAGTGAGGCCTACATCTTTGCACTGGTCCAGAATTTGACTGCCAAAGGAACCCATAATCAGCAGCCATTTATTGGCACAACATTTCAGAATGCCACTGAGCACTCCTTATGTTACTTTACCCTTTTTGTCATCCACATTCCTTAAAATATGCTCCATTTTATTTATGCTAAGCCTATTTGTTTTCTGAACTAAGATGTCATCCCAGAGGCAGTTCTGCTTTGTTTGTCCTACCTACAGTTCCAGTTAGCAATCCATTCTTTTCACTCTTCCGGTTTGTGTTTTTAGTCTTCTACTTCCGTCTGCTACTGTAACTATTAGAATGCCTTTTCATTACCTCTCCCTTCACCTAGTCAACCTGAGAAATGCTTTGATCTAATGGCATCAAAATATCCTGTGGGGGATTTCTTAAAAGGCCAGAAAAACGCCACATTCAGTCTTGTAGCATGTATCCCTCATATTAGAAAACAGCTTGGTTGATCTGTGATGCTTTCTAAGGGGATTATGTCTTGAGTGCTACTAGATACAGCCTTTCTAATTAATTTATTGTCCATTCTTTCTGAGTCCCCCAGAGACGTGGAAGGGGCTGCCACTTGAAGTTGTATCAGGGTGTGAAGAGCAATGTGACACTCTTTAGGGCATTTATTTGTACCAACTAATATGTAGCTCCAAAGTATCTATACAAAGTACTGAAATCAGCTCCCATATCTTTCTACTCTCAGTCTTTGCTACATCCCTGCCTGGGTTGTAGGCTACAATTCCAGACTCACTGCCCTTACTGTATACTATAAAATATGAGGAAAAGTTCAAAATAGGAACTTAAATAAATAATAAATTTCAATTTAAGTGTCAACCAAGCTGAAAACTGTTTATTCACAGTGTCAAGAACTGAGGATCAGGTTTGGCAGGAGAGGTTGGTCAGTAGGCTGAAACTGCCAGTCTAGCCAAGTAGAAAAGGAATAATGCTTCTAGGAAACAGAGAATATTTCCTACTCAGTTATTCAGTGACATCGTCTCTGAAAGGACCCCTGGTTTGTGAAAAAGAAAACGGTTTTAGACAATTCCAGAGTAGAAAGGAACACTATAATCTCACAGGGAGGGAAATAAGAACTAGAAGAAAATGCTTGCCTCCAGGAAACTAAGTTACCGTAGTTAAATGAATTTATATGAAGACACATTGTTGCTGTGAAGAATATGACGGACACCTGCTGCTTGTTTTAATGTGATGCAGATTTTCCCGCCAAAATTATTTTTAGTTCCCTGCTGTGACTGAGCAGCCCCTAACAGTGTGTAAATGAATGTGGTTTACAAAAGACTTTCTGTGGAAAAGCAGAAGCCCTCCTGTTAACCCCTTTATTGAAAATGGCACTTGAGACTATAAAGTTCAATCTGAAATAATAGGTTTATTTAACAGGCATGGCTGTGTTAAGGATAGGCAGGGGATGAGAAAGCTGAGGTAAATTTTATTGTATTTACTGGTTATAATATTTTTTTTGGCCCCCCAAAGGGGATTTTTATTGCTTTTTTATAAACTACAAAGAAAATAGGAAAGGGAATCTAATATCTACAGGAGAAAGCAAAGTTAACCACTAAAAACCCAAGTAGTGAAGATCATTACATAAGCTTACAAAATGATTAATCTAATCTATTATTAATACAATGAGTTTGAATGTTTAACTCTTGCCAATATTCCCCCAAACCTGATATAAATTACTGTTTAAGGCAATCACAAAAGCATCAAACTTAAATGTAGCTTCTTAAAGGTGGAATTCAGAGTTCCTCCGCATCTCATTTCTTAGCATTTCTATTCCTCAAATCATAATCTCTTTTGGGGGCTGCAGTTTTCACTGCTTTCTTTATCCTGGTCTTCATCTTTGTTGTCTTCTCCGGACCTTCCCAGTTGCTGCTTCAAGAACTCATTTGCTTTCTTAACAGAGTCAATTCTTTTTTTTCCCCCATTTATTCTGAAGAGTAGGCCTTCGGGAACCAACCATTTGTACTGTATGTTGTTTGCTTGTAAAAACAGTGCCAAGTCTTTGAATTTCTTCCTCTTCCTTCTAATTTCAAATGGAATGTCTTTTAGTATCCGTATGGTGTTACCGTTAATTTCAGGGGTATTCCTGATGTTGTTTTCAAGATTTGGTCCCTCGCATGTCTTTTAGAGAATCTAACCACTATTTCTCCAGGCAGATTATTTTTCTTAATATAGTCCGAATATGATCTGTAGACCACATCCATTTCGCTTTGAAGATATTCCATTTTCAAATCTGCCACTGGTGCAAGTAAATCACCCAATACTTGTTTTAGATTATCTCCTTTTGTCTCAGGAACCGCTTGGAATCTCAGGATAAAGCTTGCTTTTTCCATTTGTAGTTGCAAAAGCTGAGATTCGTCAGTAATTGTTTTCTTTTCCAACTCCTGTACACGCTTTTTCACCCTTTTAGATTTGGCATTAGCTTCCTTCAGTGTTTCTGCTGTTTGCTCTGTTAATTTCTTGGTTTAATTCAGTTCCAGTTGTTGTGCAGCAAAGTTCTGGTTCAAAGTAGTCAGTTGCTGATTGATGTTTGTCATCTGGTCCAGCAGAAGGCGCAATGATTCTGCTAATAGCTGTGAAAGCTCATTGGTAGCTTCCGGTCTCGGGCTTCTACTTCCCGAAGGAGGCTTGAGCTGCAATGGTTTCTCTTTCTCGCCTCTCCGCCTCACCATTTTTGAGGATTGTTTACTTTTAGAAAAGTCTGCTAAAGTCTCTGTTTTTCACCAAAACGCTTTGCTGCGCTCTTGTGTGCTTCTTAAATCAGTTCTATGGCCTTTACATCCGGCGCCCTCTTTTTAAAATTATCTGCTTGGATATCACGTCTGAGAGTTCCCTCCCCAGTTCTCTTAAATCAGAGGGGCTTTCTAGCCGAAACTTGGTGTTTTGCTTTCACCACTACTCACAGTTCATCGTTGGTTCTAGGACCCACCTCAGGTACGTGTAAAACGCCTGATCTTCATGCACTTGTCCCAGTCAGCGACTCTAGAGCCATGTGGTTGCATAGCGGTAGGACCTTCAGGGCGGAGGGAAGCCTCGATCCACTGGCATCGAGCCGGAAAAGAGGCAATCCCTCAAAAGCCCCATGGCTAGGAGCCCAAACACAAGGGCTCCGGGGGGGTAGCGGACAATTACCCCCCCTATCCGCTGGTGTTCGGATCGGAATCCCCGGAGCTAACCAGGGTTGTGTCCGCCATTGTGCCACCAAAAACCAGAAATCCACTGGTTATAATATTTTTAAGACACTACAGAGTATTCTTGATGCTTATTTTCATACATTCTCGGTTCTTAACAGTGAGATATTTCTTAGTCTTAGAGACTTCTTTGCAGCAACAATGTGTCTTCATATAGATTAACCACTAAAGCCCTAAATATTCTGGGAACCACGTGCCTTCGGGACTGCCTCTTCTGATATACTACTGGAGAGCATTGGGCTCAACAGATAAGAACTTACTGGTGGTCCCTGGCCCAAGAGAAATCCAGCTGTCCTCGACCAGGGCCAGGGGGTTTTCCGCTCTGGCCCCAACCTGGTGGAACTCTCTGCTGAATAACATCTGGGCCCTGTGGGATCTGATGCAATTCCGCAGGGCCTGTAAGGCAGAGGTGTTCTGCCGGCATTTGGTTGAGGACAGTGACAGTCTTCATCTGTCTAGTGTTTCTGTCTTCCAGCCTCCCCTCCCCCGCAGAGCAGTGGCATAATTGGTAGTCTTAGGGTGCATTCAGATGCGCCATTTGATCTGGTGTTTTTACGCTTCAGCAACAGATTTTATATGCACGATCACATGGTCAACATCTGCCTCCCATCCCCAGCTGTAGGTTTCCAGCTCAAAACCGCTTTAACCCAGAGTATTTTGTTACCAGGTCCCAAAGTGATGTTTTCTCAGCTCTCCTGTTTAAAGCCGCATTTCCCCCCTGTGTGATCACTCCTCCAGTGCCAGTCCACTTCTGGTTTAAACCCCCTCGCCGCTCAAAAGCTGCCCAAGGCTTCCGCTTTTCGCTCGCAATTTTTTAAATGCGTTGGCAGTGTGCGCATAGGCGGAGCTCTCCGTGTTTAGAAAACCGACATTTAAACGGTCACTTGTTTTAGAGTTTAGATGAGTTCGGGATCTCACTGAAGTCTTTTGTTGGAGGGGTTGGATTGATTCACCCTGGTAGTTCTGCGCATGCACCATGATAGTTCCCCCCATTCTACAGAGGGGTGCCTATGCGCATGCACAAACTGAGAAAAAAATTAAAAACCCGCTGACGCACGCTCCCGCGCATCGGTAGTGTAGACACTGGGAAGCAATGTGACTGCACGGTGAGGCGGGATAAGGGAGGTAAGTGTGATTGCAATTATCCTGATCAAATATAATCCGGTTCGAACTGGAGCAGTTTAACCCACTCTCACCACAGTGTCTGACCGCACCCTTAGCGTCATCTTATTAGGTTGCTATTGTATTTTACTGCATTTTATTGCTTCTTTTGCTAATTAACATATGCCTTTTTTTTGTACAGTGCCCTGAGCCCGGTTTACAGGGGAGGGTGGTTTAAAAATCTAATTTAATAAATATATAAAGTATTTTTCACAAGCAGCTTTCATTCAGCCAACAGCATTTACCAAACTATGAACTGTATATATCTCAGAATGCAGAAAGGGAATGAAAAGATAAAGAACTCTAAGCCCTTCATCAGCATCTCACACAAAAGGTTTAAACAGAACCTGTATTTTATAGTTGAGCCACACAGTAAGGAAGAACAGATTTGGCCAGTGTTACGCAGAGACTTGGGGGGGGGGGGGTACATCTGTGTAGGGTTCCCTTACAGCAGTTTAAACAAGATAGCATTTTTACAAGAGTGGGCACAATCCTAAACAGGATTGACATTAATGGACACATGTAACTCTGCTTTGAACTTCATTGTGTGTTTCCTTGTATGCTACCTGACACTACCTTGCCCACATCTCCAGCCTCACTTAGATCACCTTGTTTCCCAGTCTCAACATATAATACTTAAATTTCTTAGTCCTCTCCTTCAGACTGTGCAGTCACATAAAAGATCTTGCCATTATGGTGCATGCTCAGGTAACATCTGGATTAGATCACTGCAATGCACTCTGTGGGGCTGCCCTTGAACAATGCCTAGAAGCTACAGTTGGTACAGAATGCTGTTGACAGAGTGTTGACTGGAGTGGGTCATAGGGACCATATCACGCCGGTTTTGTTCCATCTACACTGGCTTCCAATTTGCTTCTGGGCTCAATTCATTGTGCTGGTATTGATCTTTAAAGCCCTGTATGGCTTAGGACCAATATACCTTAATGACCACCTTCTCCCATATGAACCTACCCTGGTCATCTTTGGAGGCCCTGATTTTGTTGCCCCCGCCATCAGAGACTAAATGAGTGGCAACTTGAGAAAAGGCTTTCTCAGTCATGGCACCAACACTTTGGAACTCCCTCCCCAGGGAGATTCATAAGGAAGAAGAAGAGTAGGTTTTTATACACCACTTTCTTCCACCTTAAAGAGTCTCAAAGCGACATTCCCTTCCCAAAACAGGCACCTTGTAAGGTAGGTGCGGCTGAGAGAGTTCTGAGAGAACCATGACTGACCCAAGGTACTCAGCAGACTTCAGGTGGGTGGAGAAGTAGGGAATCAAACCCGGTTTTCCAGATTAGAGTCCATCACTCTTAACCACTACCCAGCACTGGCTCCTTTTATCAGTGTCTTCCAGCAGTAGGTTAAGACTTTGTTTTGTTTGGCATACACCCAGGCCGGTAGCCAGGATTTTTAAATGTGGGGGTGCCTTTAAATAAGTCAGGGGGCACCACGCACACACTCCTGCACCCCCCCCAAGGGAGCGCCTGGACGGGAAGTCGGGGGGGCCTTGGCAGTAAATCAGGGGGCCGGGCCCCGAGATGCCCCACTGTAGCTACAGGCCTGCATATACCCAATAACAGTTCTTGGCCCTTCTCCATGGTTCCAGTGTTGTTTATGTGTTTTTATTTAATTATTTTATTATTTAAAATGTTATTTTAATTGTTCGAATGTTTGAATGTTTTTATGTGTGTTACCTTGGGGGCCCTTATTGGGTGGAAAGTTAGCATAAAAATGTTTTTTGTTAAATTCATAAATAAAAAAAATGAAAAGTAAATATTTTTGTTTGCACTGGTTTATTTCTCAAGTAGGAAAACTAGTAAAGGAAGGAGCTGTCCAATCATAACAGCACCGACACATAATGCTATTTCTGCTACAGGAATTCACACCACTGTGAAGAGCAATGGGGAAGTGTAGCAGCTTTGCACAATCAACATTCTACAGACCTACCAGAATGAGATAAATACAGGAAGCTTATCACAGAATTGCTGCAGAATAAAAAGCAACATAGACATCAAAGAACATCTACAGAACCATTCTACTTCTGAGGCAGAAAAAGTCAATATGTCCTCAAAGGCATTGGCAAAAAATACTACCAGGGTATTCTGGTTATAGAATGTTACCAATTTGAACTTGATTTATTGGTACTTGTGAGATGAGGAGCCAATTAAAACATTCAGAAAAAGCATGTGATAAAGTATTTGGGGGACTGGTACCACTACAGAATGCAGGAGGGGGACCTGGAATGTTTCAATGCTCTCCATATCAAAAAGTGGTTGTGTATGGAAAGCTAGTGCTTCAAGGAAAAGTATTCTAGCCTAGCCTTCTCTATTATGTGTTAGTTTTCTACTCAGAGCTTTTCCACATGCTTGACTTACTCCTGATTTTCTTGGCAGTTGATCCACAAGCACTAGAATCGGATTTGGTATGGTTCTTCCACACATCTGCCCTCCCTCAGCATTTTCTCAGTTGTAGAGTCTGTTTATTTTCTTCCACACATGCTGTCAATAGTGAGGATTTTCCAAGGCGGGTGCTGTTGTCATAGGTGGCATCACAGCACCCTCCCTTTAAAAAAAGGCACTAAAATATTGATATATCACTGGAGCGTTGTAAAAATAGGGTCAGTAGGTTGTCTGGATTTCCAGCTTTCATTTTTTTAAAAGTCTCTATTCCCTTCCCTCATGGAGATACAAAGAAAAAGGCACCTCTCCAGCAATACATTGATATTTTAGTGTTTTTTAAAAAGAAAAATCACTTGTCTTCAGGATGGGTGGGGGAGGGAGTGGTTTGACCACAACAGTCCAATCATTGAATAATGGGCTTGAGGTAGGTAGGAGAAACAGAAACATTATGCAAGAGGACAAAGGCAACTCAAAATCAGGTTCCAGAAAAAGATTGGGGTAAAAGTGGTCTCAAAAGAACAAGAAAAAAATCTGGGGGGAAATAAAGAACTGAAAACTGAAGTCACAAAGATGCGTATGGAAATCAGGGATAAATCGAAGCAGAATTGGGCCAGAATCAATGAAAAAAACCCATCTGGAAAAGCCCTCACAGAGAATTATTGGCATGGGGGGAGGGATTCCAAGAGCATTCTGAAACAGTCCAGTCCTGGGGCAGCTGTACCACATGCTTTTCAAAACGCGTGCCTCAGCTCACTATCTGTGAGAAGCATGATGTTTGAAAACTTTCTCTTCAGTAGTGAACTGTTGGAAGAAATTCCAGCACTGACCTCCATGTATGACACAGACACATACTAAAATGAGAGCATCACATATACTAAGTGACCGTATAAGGAACTCCGACTACCTTAATACTATTTGCTTCTACCTTAAGCACATTTATTCTATTGAGAAAAGGGAAAGATGAGAGGAAAGTAGGAAAAGATAGATTGCAAAGAAAGAGGAAGCTACCTGAACCTGTTGTTAATATATTGAATTCTGGACTAAGCAACTATTTTATTGGAATTTTCTTTGAGCATTTGTATTTTAAATATATATATATATA
>NW_015170940.1:130339-139789 GCF_001447785.1 Gekko japonicus
CCCCCGACTAGAGCCCTGTATATATATATATATATATATGTATATATATATATTTTCTTTCTGTATTTTATTTAGTTGTGGTTTCTGTAATTTTGTGATGGCCTATGGCTAAACACAATAAATTGACTACTGACTGTTTTTGTAGTCTGTGTTGCATTCCTACTTTGGAAAAATATATAAACTGCTCTCCCCATCTTCAAACGATGCACAAAAAGCCACTGCAAATATGCCAAAAGTAGAATGTGCAGTGATGTGGTAAATGAGATACTTATTCAAATGTTACCATCAGCATATAAAGATGTAACCTGAGAGTAGCATGACGAACACATTGATAGTATACGCATTGCTGACATACTACAGGTGCAACTTTTCTCTGAACTGTATGTAATATTCAGCTCTGATGCCTGTGCAATCATAATAACTTTCCTAGGTTAAAAAAAATCAGATAAATCTTACCACTAGTGAGAATATAGGAAGTTTATTCTAAGAAACATACTACTGTAATCCCGTGCCTGATACAATAATGCTACTAAGCTGTCAAACAGGGTTTATATTCTTCCAATGCCCAGCCACAATCGATGCCAAACAATGAGAACTTGGAGAACAATTTCCAGTCCCTGCAGCTGATTTCTACTTGGGAGGCTGATATACTTGTTTGGGATCTGATGTTAACTCACAAAGTGGCTCATATTCATTTCAGGTCCTTCTCTGCCTGTGAGAAGCATCTATAACAAAAATATCTGTAGATATGTTGTATGGTGTTGGTGCAGTGGTGGTATCATGGATGAGTTGGTGTAAGCTTATTTGGCTAAACGTTTTTGGATCTGTTCAGGCACTCAGTACATGACCTTTAAAACTCTTTACTGGACCTTTACATCTTTCTGCTTTGTCAAGGCCATGATAAAAACAATGGCCAAACCTACCAAGGGGTCTAAAAGAATCCCCACTCAATAGTGTTAAGGTATATGCCTACAATAAGCAAAACGTGCATATCTGTTACAACAAAACTTTCGGATACTGTTTCACTTTAGATATAAATTAATCTTACAGTTTCAGAAAATGCCTTAGATCCTTAACAATATCAACAGACAGTTATTACTGCTGCAGGTAGTGGTTCCTAACTGGTGCCCTGACACTTTAACAATTCTGTTTCCACACATGTAAACAGCAACATTATGCTATGAAGAGGTTTAAAACATCTGACTGAGAATATCTTCCATGTCAAGGGAGAACCAACAGAGCTTCTAAATGGAACACAAGCCCCTGATAATAATCCTTCTGAAGGCCAGACACAAGGGAAACAGGTTCCAGTTTGTTTCTTCATGCTGTAACAACTGGATAACATCTCTTAGTAGTTCTGTTGGACAATATTATAAGCACAAAGAGATAAATACTATGCTCATCAGCAACACATTCTGGCAGTTTGTAGCTTGTCTGGCTATGGCATACCATTATATTGTCTTTGTGTAGCACAAATGTTTAGCACTCATCAAAAAGAGCAAGTCTAGAGACCACAGAAATAAAAGGTTTATTTTTATGTAGAAAAAAAATAACATCTTTACAAACTGTGGGGATACTCTGTCTATTTAAGTGACACCCTATGTTCTGCAGAGGGCTTTCCTTCTGATGATGCCAGACCCAAAGAACTATTGACAAACCACCCTTGTCCTTGGTCTCTAAAAATGTGAGAATATAATAAGCCTATTGCACAGCTTTCTCCCCCAGTTGAAGTCAAATGTTCTGTCCACTGGACCACTGAAGGGGGTCTTCTGCCCCTAAAGCAGGAATACTACAAATAAAACTGGGTCCCCAGAGAGTGAAACCCAGATAGTTAAGAGACACTAAGCCCAAATCAATGTGGGATGCAACAGAACCAATGAAATGCCTGATGTTTGGAGAGATCAAGACCTCCAGAATGTCTTCTGTTCGTATTGTATTAGCCATGTAAAGTGATGTATAACCAAGATTACACAGATAAATAGAATGTGTACCAGAGAGAGAGTGAGAAAGAGACAGACAGAAAGACTTTACCGTGAGCTGCTCCTGTTGTGAAGTGGCAGTGAAAGGGAAGAGACAAGGAAAGTGAGTAACAATAAGAAAGAGAACACACAACATAAACCTTGACGAACCCTTACCCCATGCTAGTTCAGTCCAGCAGCATGTCTCACCAAAGTACTGTGTTGCCTGCTCCAGGCAAGGCAGTAATTTCCTCTTCAGCTGTGTTCTTGAGGTTATGGTTTCATTAAGGTTGAGTGAGGTCAAAGCTCTAATGCCAAGTAAACCCTCCATGCCAGCTATAGAAACTAGGATTTTCCCCAGCAATACTGGGCAATGTGGTTGCATTTCTTATAGCAAATAAGGACAACTCTATCCATCTTAGCTCATCCTAACAATTCTTTTTAACTAAACCGAGGGCCAAGGGCTACAGCTTGCTATCTTTCCAAAAACCTTATCCTTCCCTTCCTCAGACTCCATCAATACCTCATTCAGACAGCAATTGTTCTTTACACGATCTTACCCTTTACCCTATATTTACATGTCCCTTGTTCTTCATTCACCATCTGTTTCTTGACTCACTTGATTTTTACATACCTCCTATATTAGGATTTTCTTGCTTCTATTTTTAGGTTAAGTTCAGACAAATTTCCCCTGAAATTAAGGCAACCATTCAAATCTGTGGTTCTATCACCATTAGCACCAGCTGACTTAAAGGGTTGCTACTGCAAGATGCTGAGTGCTTTTTGCTACAAAATTAATGTCAGTCACTGAAGCCCTTTCACAGGTTGTGAACTGAGACTAGATCTAGAGCTCAGAGTTTAGATCACTAGATATTGAGCTTAAATAAGTAGGAGGAGGGAAGGTGACATGGTATCGCCTGATCTCTTCAGATCTCAGAAGCTAAACAGGGTTGGTACTTGGATGGGGGACCACCAAGGAAGACTCTAAACAGGAAAGCAATGGCAAGCCACCTCTGCTTCTCACTTGCCTTGAAAGCCTCTTGCTGGGGTTGCCATAAGTCAATTGTGACTTGATGACATATACATGTACGTAAACAGTAAAACTGAAGTATTAGTCCTGCAAACTATTTATTTAGCAGAAACATGGTTTAACGTAACCTTTCCTCTGCATTTTCATTCCTTAGTTAGGATTTGCTTGTTCCTAGTTTTAGGTTAAACTGAAAAACTGTCTGTCCTCCTTCATGTACTTACTAGGCAGTGTCCCACTGAATTCAGCAGGGCTTGGTTCCAGTTAAAACTGTACATGACTAGGATGCATGCCATACCACATGTTGTAGAAAGCAAGTTAGGCAGTAAAGTATTGGGACCGTCTAGAATGGAGTGCAGCCTCTACCCCAAAACTGATGCAAATACACTCTTCCTCCATATAGATAAGCTAATTTTCCACACAAAGGATATATCTCTGTAGCCTAACCTCAGATCTCAATGATGGTATATGAGGCGAAGTTTTCATCACTATAACTGATTGACTAGTTAAATGTAGAAAGGCAAGGAGAGAGATAGCAAGCTTCTCTTCTCTGGAGTATTATTACCAGCTCTGATTCACGACAGTGGCCACAAAATGTGTCTGTAGCCACTAGTATGTAGGGCTGCCAAGTCCCCCCGGGGGGCGAGGAAACCCCCGCCCCAGAGGCCCGTTCCCCGCCGCTGGCGGATCGGGCCCCGGGGGGAACACCACTCCGGCGTGCGCATCACCAATAAGTGACGTTATGACGCCGGGGTGGGGTTGGGGCCACGACCATCCGAGGGGGAAACTCTATATTTCTCCCTTGGATGGTTGTGGCCCCACCCCCAGCATGCCCGGTGTCATAATGTCACTTCCTGGTGACGTGTGTGCGCGCGCATAGGACGCCGTACGGGAGTCCCCCGCTCCCGACAATTTTCGACTTGGCAACCCTACTAGTATGGCTACTTCTGATGCAACAGTATGAAGTAACATGACATGAATACAGCATAGTATATACAGTCAGGTAACAGCAATACACCAAAACGACAATATAGATCCTTGTATGATTAATTAAAGCCAGCATGATTGGTTCAACAAAACAATTTCTAGGCACTGATGAACTTAGATGAAACTGATGATGACAGACAAGTGAGGACTAAACTAGATCACTAATGATCTGGGACACATGAAGGAAAGAAAAGGAGCATTGCAACAGAGGGCGGGAGGTTCATCCAAAGTGATAAGCTATTGGGAAACATCATAACTAATAAGTCCCTGCATAGCTGCTTGTAGCAGCTCTTTAAAGTTCAGTTAATGTTTCAAATTAATCCCATGTTGTCACTTTTCCTTAGTTGTTGCTATCAGTAGATCAGGGGTCCCCACCCTTTTTGAGCCTGGGGGAAGCACGGGAATTCTGACACAAGGTTGTGAGCGCAACCACAAAATGGCCTTCATGAGAGGTGGCAGCACACACAAAGGAAGCCTAAGCACAGGGGACAAGAGGAGTAATTTTAAAGATTACACATGGAAAGAGGAGTGAGAGAGAGAGAATAAAACTGCTACTGAAATACATTATTTTGATTTGCACAGCCAATCAGATCTTCAGTGGCCAATTGGAAGCCCCACAGGGCAGGAATACCACCTGGCCTCACCCACTTTCTAAAAATACTTGCCTCGTTGGGGACTCCTGTAGCAGATTATAAAAGAAAATTAGAGCTATTTTCATTTCACCCCCCCCCCTTCCAGAGCCATACAATGCTGATCACCCTAGAGATAACTAAACTACAACAGTGCACCACAGGTTCTCACTTACAGCACTTACTGTCTGTATTACTTCTGAAGAGGAAATGTGAAGAGGATCTCTAAAGCTGAGCTGTGTGCCCACTTACATGCTAGACCACCACAAAATATGCAGATCTCTTGGTGGATGTATTCACAGCTCACATTCAAATCAGCATGCACCAGGGGCCAAGCTCCACTGTGCTGATTGAGATGCTCAAAAGAAAGAACATCTGGTTGTGCTATTGCTAGATTTAAGGCCAACTAACTATCTGCTACAAAAACTGTCAAAAGCCATAGGGGCACAGTTTTGCCCTAGTCATGCTACTGCCTTTTAATGTGATGGCATTAACTCAAGGGCCTTGTCCACCACATATGATAACATCTGACTAGAAACCTAGTCACCATGCTAGGATTAGAGGATTAATTCTTCTCTCATCCCCAGACAGCTCCAGAGGCATTTCATGTATAGAAGACTTGCTTTACTGAAAATGCCACTGATATTTTAAAAAATAAAATACTAAAATCAGCCAAGGTTATAGATAGGTCTCAGACCTTCAGCTCTTCATGGAACCAAAGGCAATGTTATGACACTCCAACATGCTTCACCATGTATCAGCCCAAGCAGGCCTGACACCAAAGCTTAGCATTTCACGACTGCTGGCTAGAAAAGAATTCCCCTGCCCCCAATTCTATATTTGGGCTCCTCTGCCAGCGTTGAACAGAACTACAAACATCATGGTGTCACCGGAGTTTGATACAGAAGAAAACAACAATAACAACAACCTTGAAACATATCCATGCCTGCCCAATTCGGTGACAATGCTACCTACCCAAACTGAAAAGAATAGCCCTGAGTTCCCTACTTATATGGAGTAGCAGGATGCAGATACTTCTGTGGAGACCAAGGGATTTTCCCAGCTCCATGCAGAAGACTCAGAACTACAGAAGGAAGCTGCTGATGTGTGGAACAGCTGGGCAATGGGTGCAGAACATGCAGATAGTGGAGGGAAGTGGGGTAGATATTCCAGCGGAAAGGCTGACTGCACGAACTATCCTCAGGGTTGTTGTGCCATCTCCTACAGCTCTTAGAGATTACAGACTGAAAACATGAGGCAAATTTGAAAACTGGGCAAGAAGGAGCCTTTAATAAAGTATGGGCCACTCCAGAAAAATTGGAAGGCATCTGCCAGACCCTGGGAGGGATCTCGGTGTTGGCTAAATACAGAACACTTCAACTGGCTATAATTTCTATGATGAGTAGAACTATTGCATGCCCATCTGTTCCTAGAGGACCAACTACTCTGGAAGCAATTAGAGGTCTCAGTCCTGACTAAGGCACAGTGAACCTTCACTGTCTTCCTACACCTACACAGCAAACAGAAGATGACATTGTATGGTTTTTCCATTTCACAGAGTTCCTGCTTGCTATCCTTCTTCCTTTCCTCAAATAGGAGCAAAGGAAATCAGAAACTAGAGCCAATTCAGATGTGCCCTATGAAATGGACCAATTGTGATACAGAGAAGGGAACAGACTTGCTGAAACTTCTAACAACAAACCTGGGAAAGAGAACAAGACAAGTGCTGGCTTCTTGGTTTCCTGTTGTCTTATCCTTATAGATTACACTTTCCCAGAATGTGATATAATACACAAAGTTCTTGATTTACAGCTCACATTAATGTCAACTCACTCATCACCAAATCTAGATACAGAATCCAGGCGCCCCCAATTTAATCTACAATACCCTATTTTGCCACAGGGAGTTTACAGAGATCCTATTTTCCTTTTCACATAAAAAGGGAATATAACAACACTGGCACCTCTCTGTTTTCATACAATTAGTTTATTCTTCATTATGCTGGTACAAATCTTTGTGTAGTTCCTTTGTTTGTGTATGTGTGAGTGCAGTGGGTGTGTATATATGTGTGTGCATTGCCTACCCTCAAGATTGTGGGGTCAGATTTTAGTATTTATTTTACATCTTTAATAATGCTGCATTTATACAATTACATCTGTATACCCTATACTCGATTGAACCACACACCAATAATTCTGATGTGGGAAAGAGAACCTCACACTAAACAAAGTATTAGTGGTAGTACATCTGCCTTACATGCAGAAGGTCCCATGCTCAATCCCCAGCATCTCCAGTTAGAAGGAGCAAGTAGCAAGTGATGTAAAAAACTACCACTTGTGACCCTGAAGAGCTACCACCAACTAGAATACACACTACTGACCCTGATAAACCAATGATCTGACTCTGTACAAGGCAGCTTCAGGTGTTCATGTGCCATCTTTGGTTGGGGGGCTTCAGTCAGAGTTTAATATTCATTTTGAACTTGACATACTTCGTTGCAATATGTTTCACTGTATCTGGGTTACAAATGTACCCTGAAGAAGAACATTAATCAAGGACAATCTAGGAATAGATATGGGATGAGTGTAAACTTCAACAGCTACTCATGCTATTGTCAGTGACAAATTGCATGAAAATGAAGCAATGCAGACATACCCTCAGTGTAATAATTGTAAATGTCAACTACGGCTATATTTCATTAGCTGTTTTCACTACCCTGGCCAGAAAGTATAAAAGCATCATTCCTTGCTGTCACTGGGGAGAATTATTTGCCTTGCCAGTCTTGTTTTTGCCTTGTAGCAACACAAGGAAGCATCATATCCTGAAAGTCTGACTTCTACTGATGTTATTTCTTTAGTGCAAAATAGGAGCTAATTTTTGTTGTGGACCGTTCAGCATGGAATAATTGGCTGAGTTTCCCACAACCTTGAACATTCTTGAAGATTAAGAGGGACAGTCTGCCATTCCTCTGCTTGGCCCTTGGGGGAAGCTCCACATGCGAGGGGCATCCCAAGCCAGAAGGGAGGACATTTGAAGTGTCCATGCTCTATAAAGTCTTTTAGTGGTACTGAGAGAGAAACAGAGACAAGGCAAGAAACAGTGGAGTCAAGTTGCACATGTGCTGGAATCTAATAACACAACCCATCATGCAGCAAGCTTGAAGAAAGAGATCTTTCCAGTGAAAGATGCTGTGCTTCCTGGAGAAAGAAGTAAAGGCAAGCATTATGGCTTCCTAATGAAACTCACGTGAAGGCAAATGCCACCAGTGCGCCACTGACCACAATGAAATCCAGGATGTTCCACAGGTCCCGGAAATAGGCACCTTGATGAAGAACCAGTCCTAAGTCTATCATCTGCAGAAACAACCAAAACAAATGAAGTTACATGCTTGAGGCACTGTGCATTGTTTTGGTTACAACTATCCTCAAGGCCGAGCTAGTTATCAGAAGACCAGTGACTGGATCTTTCCAGTGTCTTTAAAGGCAAACAGCAGCCATGCTAGGGCTCACTTTGGCTTAGGAGTATGATGTGGGGGAGGGGTGTTTAACCCTTTTCTTCATCATACTGTTGCTGACTTCAAACTGCCCCATGGAGCTGTTGTTGCATTGTTGGGGGACATATACCGGTTACAGTAAGAGACAGGTCCTGGCATTTTTACCATGTATCAGTCATGTGTGTTCTGTAATATTTGAAGGGGAGATAGATATATACAGTCATGCGGGAAACATGCTTGGCAACCTCAGAATGCAGACACATCTCTTCTCTAATCAGTGAAGTTGCCCTCAAAGTCTCATTGGGTGTCCAGAATTTTTTTAAAAAATCTAATGCCTCAAAAAGCCTTTGTAACTCAATCCTCACCTCAGTCTTTGTTGGGAAGTTTTCCTTTAAGGCAGCCTCCCTGCGATCGACAGTTACCAGCACAGGGAGTATGTTGATGAGAAATCTACTGACCCTTGCAGGGGTTTCTTGGAACTGTAACTGGAGAATACCATCTAAATCCAGTTCTCCGCTACAGACTGCTCCTGATGGTGGATTTATACAGCCACTGGTAAATCAGCTAGCTGAGCCCACATTAGCTATATACTAATTCCAACAGAGGGCGCCTTGTGCGGATACTTATTTCCACTAACAGGAAGCTCACTCTCCCCCAACAGCTTTTCCAACATAGTCAGTAGACTTCCTGTGTCTGCAGAAAAACCCAAGAAGTAAAAAAATCCCTTCAGGGAGGATTGAATTTCCCCCAATACCTTTTGAAATGGTCTCTGCAGGGATCTAACTCCAGGCATCAACAGTGAAAGAGAGATTAGAACGTTCGGGGGGGGGGCTTCTAACTGGCTCTGTCAGTAAAAGGGTGGGGGAAGGGCCCTTTCCTGGCTTCTTTTGGCCTCAGAGGGAGGGAAGGAGGGAGCCTTGGGGCCAGGCCTGACAAAGGGTTGCCAGTGCCAGCCTGGGGAATCACTAGAGGTTTTGAGGTGGACCGTAAGGAAGGAGGGCTGGGTTTGGGGAAGGGAGAGGCCTCAGCTGGGTATAATGCCACAGAGTCCACCCTCCAAAGCAGCCATTTCCTCCAGGGAGACAGATCTCTGCTGTCTTGAGTTCAGTTGTAATTCTGGGGTGGTGGTTTTCTAGGCCCCACTTAGAGGTTGGCAACCCTAGGCCTGGCAGCAGTTTAGGGTCGCCAGGTCCCCCCCTGGCCACCGACAGGGGATGGGGGGTAAGGTTGCCAGGTCCAGGCTGGGAAACTCCTGGAGATTTGTGGGTGGAGCCTGGGGAGGACAGGGACCTCAGTGGGGTACAATGTCACAGAGTCCACCCTCCAAAGCATCCAGTTATCTCTGCAGTCTGGAGA
>NW_015170940.1:140279-155138 GCF_001447785.1 Gekko japonicus
TGTGAGAGAGGTAGGGGGAGACAGGAGGAAGCAAAGGTGTGAGGAATAGGATAACCATCCTGCAAGTTTCTTGCGGGTCTCCACTTGTTCCTGTCTATTGTTAAATTGGTTTTAATTTGGTTTAGCTTTAGTTAGGTTTGTTAAGTAGAATCTTGAGAGCTGTTATTTCCACCCATCATTTATTAGTTAGTTTAGATTAGGGTTGTTGTTTTATTTTCTTATTTGGGGAGTAGGGAGGGAAATAAGATGGGAGTTTTGGGTGGGAGGGAGTAATGGGTGTTAGGATTTTAATCTAGTTAATGAACCCTGTTGCTAGTTTTACTTAGATAAAGTGCAATTGTATTAGGTTTTTAGGGGAGATTAATTGTATCAGTGAGCGTTCAAATCTGTATGCTGTTATTAATACTAGAGGACATTAGATCTGGGTGGCGTGGATTTAGCAGGGGAGGCCATAATAATATCGGGGATCCTGATGATTGGGGGGGCGTGGGAGGTATGATGGTGGGATGAGGTATTATAATGGAAGGAGATGGAGATATGGTTATGCTCGGTCCCCTTCCAACCTTCGTCCCATCTCAAGAGACGTTGGTAGTGGGGCCAGGAAGAGTTACCCTTCTCCAACACTGGTGCTGTGTAATGCCAGGTCTATTAATAATAAGACCTCAACTCTGCAAGAGTATCCTGCAGCCCAAATGTAGACCTGGCATGCATGACTGAGACCTGGGTGCCGGAGGGCAAGACTTTCATCCTTAACCAGCTGCCCCACCTGGCTTCTTGGTCCTTCATCAGTCCCAGATAAATGGGTGCTTGGGGGGGGGGGGGGGCACGCTGCTCATCCAGGAGTCTTTTTCATTCAGGGCTCTCCCTGCACAAATTGCCAGCCTTGAATGCGTAGGCCTAATGTGGAATGCTGAGGAGAGTTTGGCTATCTGGCTAGTATACTGTCTGCCAAATGCACCAGCAGATACCTTGCTGGGCCTGCTGGAGGCTGTCTTGGGCTGGTCGCTGGAGCACCCTAGGCTATTAGTCCTGGGGGACTTCAATGTCCATATCTTGGGCACATCGACTCAGTGATCTGTTTATGCAGAATGCACCCTACCATCCCTAGCACGAGTCCAGTAGACACTGAAAAAGAAGAGATTACCCACTCTGCTGTTAGTAACTACTGAAATTAGTTGTCTACATTTTGGACTGCAAGAAGATCAAATCAGTAAATCCTAAAAGAAATGAACCCTTACTGTTCCCTGGAAGGCCAGATAATGAAACTGAAGCTCAAATACTTTGGCCACCAAATGAGAAGGGAGCACTCACTGGAGAAGACCCTGATGCTGGGAAAGATTGAAGGTCAAAGAAGACGGGGACGGCAAAGGATGAGATGGTTAGACAGTGTCATAGATGCAACGAACATGAAATTGAGCAAACTTCAGAGGACGGCGGAAGACAGGAAGGCCTGGCATGATCTGGTCCATGGGGTTGCGAAGAGTCGGACTCGACTGTGCGACTGAACAACAAAATTGTTGTTTTAATGAATTGTTTTAGTAATGATTGTATGATTTTATTGGGTTATATGTTGTAAGCTGTCTTGATACAGCTTGCGAGGTAGGGCGGGAAATAAGTCTAATAAATAAATAAATAAATAAATAAATAATAAATATGTTTACCCAGAACCAAGTTCCATTGATTTATATTGAGACTTACTTCCAGGAAAATATGTTAAAAGAAAAACAGGTTGCTTACCTGTAACTGATGATCTTCGAGTGATCATCTTTGCATTCACACCCATGGGAACACAGTGTACCTGCGCTGATCCGATCGGTGTCGATGAAAGCTCTACCGGGATTTTTGCACTTCCACCCCAGTCATGCGTGGGAACCCCACTGTGCATGCCCAGGGGATGGGGCATGGACATCCCACCAGTTCCTTCTGACCGCTGTGCCAACATACAGGTGAAAAAGAGAGGCTGACAGTAGTGGGGAAGGAAGGACAGGCAGTGTGAATGCACAGATGACCACTCGAAGATCATCAGTTATAGGTGAGCAACCTGTTTATCTTCATCGTGGTCTCTGTGCATCACACCCATGGGAGAATAGAAAGCAGTAACGGCTCACCTGGAGGAGGGTGCTGGCAGATGGTCAAAGTGCAGCAGAAGATAAGATCAGATGACCCATTTGAGCCCTTTGTTGGGAGCGTACTTCCAGGGCGTAATGTCTGATGAAGGTACTGGGTGTCAACCAGGTGGCAGCCTTGCAGATATCAGAGAGAGGAACTCCCTTGAGGAAGGCTGTCGATGTAGCCATAGCCCTAGTGGAGTGCACCCGAAGGGGACCTGGGAGAGGGCGTTTAGTTAGAAAGTAGCAAAGACCGATCATTTCGACAATCCATTTGGAGAGACGCTGGGCAGTAATCTTCGTGCCTATCCTCCGCGGGGCATAGGAGAGGAAGAGATGTGGATTGCGCCATGTAGGCCTAGTGTGATGTAGATAAAATAAGAGCGCTCACTTCATGTCCAGGGTGTGCAAGAGACACTGCTCATTAGTCATAGGGTTAGGAAAAAAATCTGGCAGAAAAATGTCAGAGTGAAGATGGAAATCAGACACAACCTTTGGTAGAAAGGAAACATCAGGAACCAGACACACTCCATTTGGTAAGAAACACAGGTAGGGAGGCTCAGCCCGAAGAGCTAGCAGTTTGCTGACTCTCCTTGCAGAGGTGATCGCCACCAGGAAAACGGTTTTCCAAGCCAGGAATTTATTTATTTGTTTATTTATTTATTTATTTATTCAAATTTGTACCCCTCCCACCCCACCTAAACAGGCTCAAGGCGGCTTACAACAGTAAAACATAATAACATTCAAATATCACAAAACTTCTAAAACAATTCATTAAAATCATATTATATCAATATAAAGTGCTAGCAGTGGTGTTTTCGTATCATATAGATGGTGCTATACATTGTATAGATAGTCCGTGTGTTCAGCTCATTGGTCATCTCATTTCTGAGTGGCAGATCAAATTTAAGGTCACAAGTCACCAGAGGCTCACAGGGCTTCTGTGTAAGGTGACGTAGTACTAACAGAAAGTCCCACGGCTGAGTAGGAGTCTTAATTGAAGAATGAAGATGCAGGAGGCCTCGGAGGAAGCACTTAGACACTGGGTGAGAGAAGACTGAGAAACCATCAATCGGACTGTAATGGGCTGAAATGGCTGCCAAATAAACTCATAGAGAAGCATATGACAGACCAGAATCCAACAGAGACAGAGGGAAGTCAAAAATCCAATGTAGGTGGCGTTGGGGAAGAACCAAATAGGTCAGAAACCTGAACCACTTATAGGCGTATGACTTGCGAATCATTGGCTTCCAGCCGTTTAGGAGAACTTCAGAGACACAGAGAGAGAAGCAGGACAGCGGATCCTCCAGGTGATCAGTTTCAAGTGGGGAACATCATGGTAATGTAGACGTCCCTCCAGTGACAGGAGGAGGTCCTGAACTGTCGGAAAATGGTGATAACAGTTTCCGACAAGTTGAAGTAGAAACGGAAACTAGGTTTGCCTGGGCCACCAAGGCCACCAATATTTTTATTGGTTTTTGTAAATAGTGTTAACATTGGTACAAGTGGTTTCATAACTTCTTAGAAGTGAATCTAACGCAATGTGTAAGCTATATCATTACAGTTCTTGTACATACAGTGCATGTTTTCGTTTTACAGAGGTGTTTTCATTCCTTCTGATGTAGCACACATATTTCCCCCCTCTTAATATATATTAAACTAGAACAAAAATAAACAAATAAATAAGACAAAAAGGAACAGAAAGAAAAATAATTTCTAATTAATATTAAATCAATACATCAGTCTTGTCTTTAAATCCATTTGTGGTATTGGATCCATTCAGAAGAGATGAATTGTTGGTGAGATAAGTAGTCAAGCACTGGGTACCATTTGTCTGTGAAGATTGTTAGGGTCGGCTTCTGAGACAAGAAATTTAGTTTATTTGTGACTGCATCCATTAAGTAGTGGCTCCATAATTTCTTAAACCACACCTCAATGTTGGGTGCTTTACTAGCTTTCCAGTACGATTTTTGCTGCATCCAACATGACTTCCACCGTAGCTTTATGAGGTCTAGATGACAAGTCTTTTGGCCAAGTATTTAAAAATAAAACCTCAGGTGTCAGTGGAATTTGTATTGAGGTGATCTTTTGGATTATATTCAATACCTCTAACCATTTTTTTTTAATTTCAGGGCACTGCCACCAGCAATGTGCAAAGTCTCCAATTAGCTGGCAGTCCTTCCAACACACTGGGGACTGGTTTGGAGAAATGTGAGAAAGGTTGTGTGGCGTAGCGTACCATTGAGTCATTATTTTCAAGTTTTGAAATCTAACAGACATCACCTTGGTTTTGAAACTGGTAGAATTCCAAATTTCCCCCCACAGTTCATCTGTGAGTGTTTTTATAATATCTTTTCCCCAGGCTTTTTGATATGGTAGGGATTTGGAAAATGAGCCTTTAATCAGTATGGAATACAATTTTGAGATAAGACCCTTATTTTGTGTATCGTAGTCTCGTATTAGTAATTCTAAATCAGTTTGAGGTTGAGCCATTATGCTCCTTATATCAATTTGATTAAGTAAATGACTCAGCTGCAAGTAAAAAAAATCATGGTATAGAAGAACCCAGTTTCCGTTCAAGCTCCATTTTATTTCGGATACCTTTCTTGGTGGCTATATCTATAAAACGAGATAAATTTTTAAGTGTCCATTTAATAAACGTAGTTGGTTCCGTTCCAGGTAAAAACCACCTCTGGTTCAGAAAGCTAGAATATCTTGACATCTTGGGTAATAACGGCCTGGCGTGATGTTTCCAACATTGTATAGCTGTGTATAATAAGTCTATTGAGCTTACGCCATTGACAGAGATTGTTTCAGAAGCCTATAACTTACTATTCAAAGAATCAGGGTAAATCAAGTCATCATATATATTTACCCATGTAGGTCTCTTGGAAGTGCGCAGCATCTTAATGCAAGTAAGATTATTGCCCTATTATACATCAATAAGTCTGGCAAAGCAACCCCCCCCAATGATCTAGACCTCCTCATTTTGTCCCAAAGAAAGTCTTTCAATGAGGACTGCCATCTTTTAATGAATGAAGTTGGAATGCTGAGAGGTAGCGTTCTAAACAAAAAAATAAATTTGGGTAAAATAAAAGATTTTATTAACTTCTCAATCCAGTTCAAATGTAGTTTGTTCCTTCTATGCATAGTTGTGGAGAGTTCAGAATGCATTTCTTGATGATTGATTGCTAAAATTTTGGATTCATCTAGAGAAATCTTGATTCCTGATATGTTCGCGAGTTATTAACCCAGTGATATTGAAAATATTTTTTAATGTGGTCTTCCACATCTCTGGTAAGGTGAATTGGTAAGATTTGTGTTTTAGTATCATTAATCTTCAGACCAGAGAATGAGCCAAAGTTTTCTAGCAAGGTGTGTAAAGCAGGTAGAGATGTTTTGGGATTCGTAATGTATAGTACCATGTCATCTGCGAACAGAGACATTTTATGTTCTTGGGAGCAAATCTTAATTCCCACTATGTCCGAGTTGGTTCTAATGGCATTGGCGAGAGGTTCCACAGCTAATGCAAATAATAGGGGAGATAATGGGCATCCTTGCCGGGTGCCCCGCAAGAGTGAGATAGGTTTGGTGCACATTCCATTTGTTTTTATTTTGGTATTGGGAGAAGCGTATAAGGTTTTAATAGTATTTATAAAGCGATTACCAAATCCCATTTTTTCTAGGATAGAGAATAGATAGGAAAACTCTCTAGAGTTGAATGCCTTTTCGACGTCGAGGGATAAAAATGTTGCAACTTGTTTCTTTTTTTGACAATGGCGGAAGAGAGTCAGAGTTCTGATGGTGTTGTCCGCCAGATCTCTGCCCGGGATAAACCCTACCTGATCCAGGTTGATATACTCAGCTATAAATAATAATATATAATCTTTCAATTGATTGATCACTCAATTCTGCAGAGCTTGCTGGCTCAGAGTGATTTACAGTTACTCATTTTTCACGAGGGACTAACAAGGCTTTGTGGGGTAAGGGAGGACAACATATATACATCTTAAATTGCACACATCCACAGCCGACAAGGGGGTTTCGCTCAGATGCAGATGAGACGTGATCCGGAACGGCATTTTTCCTCGGCTGAGTTTGATGGCGTCAGCTTTTCTCCAGACTCCTTGAGTTGTAGCGCCACACTGCCATCGCCTGGCCGGACGGCCCATTACAGGCTTTTCTTCACGCTGAGGAGATCTCTCTAGGCTTTCCATCATGTGAGCTGGACCTCCGTTCGCTGACTAACACCGCTCCACCCCACGAGGGGGGGTTTTCAGTGTGCCCACTCTCTCTAAGAAGTGGTACCTATTTTATCTACTCACCAAAGCTTTTGAACCGCTGGGTAGACGGCGAGCTGGGGACAAGGCTGGCAGCTCACATCAGCACGGGTCTAGAACTGACAGCAAGCCTGTTCAGCTCAGATGTTACTATTATAACCAGAGGATAAATCCTCTGTGCCACCGCTCCCCTTCTTCATTCTTTTAGTTAAAATTTTATAATCCTGATTCAGGAGTGAGATAGGGCGGTAAGATGCCGGATTTAAAGGATCTCTCCCTTTTTTCGGAATCACTACCATATGTGCTTCCTGCCAGGATGGGGGTAAATGTCCAGAGATGAGTACCTCATTACAAGCCTCTATTTTGAGATTTAAGTGAAATGTCCATAGGGACCTCAAGGTTCAGTAGATGAAGCAGCGATGTTCCTTCCTCCAGCGATGTTACTCGGTAATTTTCCCCATTATGAGTAAGTTGTAAAATAAATGGCGAGATCCACTTGTATCTTCTATCAGCTTCGTTGTAATGGGCTTCAGTTCTTGTCATTTCTTTCTTTTTTAAAAATAATTTTTTATTAAATTTTGACAGAAATAAAAAACACCAACATACACCAAACATAAAACCCACCCCAATCTGTTTTACAGTTCCACATCTACGCCACCTAAATCAATTACATCTTCTGACATTGATCTCACATTAAGTTAGTCCATAAATCTGTATTTGCTTCCTGACCACTTATTTCTAAATAAAGTATATACATTATAAACTTCCGCCCTGTTGGAGTCCTTAATTTCAGTGGACTATTTAGAACCTGGTTCAGGGCCTCAAAAAGCTTCTCCAGTTTGAACTCTTAGCATTCTATCACCCACATATATATTAACTACAAAAAACCTAATTGTGCTTACCAAACTACAGACAAAACTAAATCATATTCATTTTGCACATATATATCTATGTCCTCTGTCTATCCATTCAGTTATATCATAAAACGAGTTGTAAACGTCCCAAAAAGGCCGGTATGCTAAAATGATCTTGTTGTTTCTATGTTGGTATTATATTGCATTTCTTTTCTACATTGATTTTCGGCATTTTCATTTATATGCCGCTGGTCTTTGTATTCCTTGTCCTTTTCTGGTTTTTTTGTATCCCCATTCAAAAGTTTTTTTAAATGACATCCTTTCTTCTTCCTTGACCTTTTTTTGGTTTTATTTTTCCTTTTCTTCTTCCCTTCTGTCTTGCTGTATTCATTAAGCAAGCCAACTTTCTTAACTTGTCCCTTTTTCAATCCTGGTTTAACCATTTTATCACCAGTTTCCTCTGACCTAGTTTGTAAGTCCTGTTTAAGTAGCTCTGTCTCTTTAAGAACAGAAGGGCAGCCTTGTTGCTTCCTCTCTTGTCTAGTCCGTTGTCGATTATCCCTTTCTGGGTTTTCTTTTAATTGCGTTATTACAATGGTCACATTATCAGAAGGACATTCCAAGTTCTGAAAGATCTTATCCCACATTCGGTCAAGCGCATTGTCCAATTCTGCATGCAATATTTTTTTAAAGTTTGCAGAACTAAATTCGCGTTTTATTGCATCCCGGACCTTATTACAAGCGGAGTTCGCCATTTTCTAAAGCTTCACATCCACTTACTCCAGGTGTTTCCAATTTCAATATTCCACCAAACCAACAGTCAAACTCCAAAGTTTCTTCCTTTTGTCCATATTTAACCACTAATAATAGTTCCAACAGTTCCAACAGGCTTTAGTTCTTACCCCAGCACTTTCTCTCGTCGCGTTGCCCGAAAATCTTCCTGGCCGCTTTCTTTTGTCAATGGGGGAGAAGAAGCCATCAAAAACACGGGGTATTCCACAGTAGGATCGATTTCAATTAAGTGCAAGTGTCCTTCAAAGTGACGTGAAGAAAGATGAAAATAAAAATTTGTGCTCAACCCAAAGGAGTGAAGTTAAAATCCCGGCTGGTCGCTGCTGAAAGGGAACACGGCGGCCATGTTCCCCATCTCTATGCCGCTCCTGCTTCGAGGCAAACCGGCACACCCCCCGTCCTTGCCAGGGAAAACGGGGGGGGCAGGCAAGCCTCCTACTCTTCGTCTCCCTCCAGGAGACCAAGCGGAGCCTTCCCGAGCCTCGGGGGCTCCGTAAGAGCGGTCATGAGCCGGCCGTCTCCAGGAGCACCCGGAGATGCGACCGCAGCACAGCGCCGCACCGATCAGATCCTGGGCAGTTCTCGTCATTTCTTAAGTGCCTCAGGGGGAAGATCTGGATAAATTTCTACTTTCGCTCCATTGTAAATAAGATGTCCCCTCTGTCTTGCTTTTTGTATTATTAATTGTTTGAATCTGAGATCTAGAACAGTCACCAGTATGTCTCTGGAGGGTTTATTTTTAAGTGCATTTATGGATCCCAATCTATAGGCTTTCCTTATGGCTGGTAAAATGTCCCCTTCCACAGCTATTTCTTGGAACAGCCAGTTTAAAATGAAGAACGTTAGATCTTCTGGGCCCTCCGCTTTCTCGCTCAGGCCTCTCAGTTTCAGGTTATTCTGGCGTGTGGAAAGATCTAATTTTAGAGCCCTTTCTACCAGGACGTCCTCCCCATGGTGTATATCTTTTATGTCATTTTGATTAATTAGGCTATTACTCATAGCGCATTCTGTGACGGCTCTGGTGTTGGTTACGTCTTTTTGCATTGTGTCTATTTGTTCGTTTAGTGGCTTAAATCATGCTGGAAAAGTCCTCAAAAATCATTTTCCTCATTTTGTCAAGGCCTCTGCTGTTACTGGGGCCGTCACTTTATCTGCACCCGTTGTAGTCGGCGCCATTTTAGCTGCGATTAGGTGACGTGAGCTCAAAACAGGGGAGCCCGATTTGAATGATATTTTAGATTGTACCTTCCATTTTTTTTAAGCATCTGGGTGGGGAATCGATCAGCTTTCCTTCTCCATATATTTGTTGTCAGGATCTATAACTTGGTCGTAGGTCGTTAATTAGAAAGGGGAGGGAGTTCTCAGAGCGGTAGCTTTAAGCGGCCATTTTCTAGCATGTGTCACCACACCCCCACCAAAGCGTTATTAAGATGCAGTCTGTCTCCTCCTCTGTGATCCTGTGCACCACCTGTGGAAGAAGTGGCAGTGGAGGGAACATGTACAGGAAGTCGAGGCTCCATGGATATAGTAAACCGTCACTGAGAGAGAGGGAGATGACTTTCCCATTTGCCTCCTATGCAGAGGCTGTTGAGGTAGGCACCCCAGCCCTACAAGGATGCATCCGTGGTCAGAGTGAGTTGAGGATCGGGCCGATGAAACGGGGTGCCCTGGATCAGATTGTAGGGGTGTTCCTACCATTCTAGAGAGTCCCGAACAGACCTGGGGGGGGTGTAGAGTGGCATTGACTGGGGTTGTCTCAGAGGGTTGAAGGTTCTTAGGAACCAGGGTTGTAGCGGACACATCCGAAGCTTGGAGAAAACGAGAACCACGGTGGTAGCGGCCATCAGTCCCAGTAACTGTTGAATCTCGAACACCGAGCTTGAGACCAAAGACTGGAGTCGTTGTGTGAGGGAGAGTAGAGCAGTTGCCCTGTCTGAAGGTAGATGTCATGGGTACTGGCTCTGCTGAGGCTGACTACTCCTCAGATGAGGAAGAGGCAGGGAGCAACCCAGCCTTCTCTGGAGTCAGCCCAGAAGAAGAACCCTCAACAGCTCCTCAGGAGGAGGAGTCCCCAGCAACTGCACAGGAGTTGATCCTGGTCCTGGCCCAGCAGCCCCAGTTGAAGACACCCCGAGGCAGGAGTGAAGAAGGAGTGCCAGACTGCAGCTCTTGCAAAGGCAATGAGAGGAGCTGTAAGTTTTGGCAGACATGACTCCCAGGGAAGGGAGAACCTGCTCATAAACACTCCACGCACCTACCTCAGCACGGTAGCAACTCTGCATGCTCAGATCTGCTTCTGGTGTGTAGCAACCGCTCCTTATTCTTGACTTCTGCCACCTTGGACTGATTCCCCGGCTATCCAACCTTTGGCCCTGTTATTTAACCTGATTCCAGACTGCGTTTCCAGCTTCCAGTATGTAGGTAACCGTGGTAAACCAGCTGAGCCAGCACAGCAGATAAGCCCTGCAAGTGATGGAATTCAAGATCACACTGATGAATTGCACCTTCTGGGTGGGGCAAGACACGATTTCCTCCAATTCACGCAGAGGCCCAAAGTGTGAAGGAGATCTAAGGTAGTTTGGCTGTTCATCCACAACTGGCTCTTGGAGTTCGCAACTATAAGCCAATTGTCTATATAGGGAAAAACTATAATGCCTTGCAAATGGAGAAAATCAGTGACCACGACCATGGTCTTTGTAAAAATCCTCGGGGCCGTAGAGAGGCCAAAGGGGAGGGCCTTGTATTGGTAATGTAGGTCTCCTATCGCGAAGTGGAGATACTGGTGATGTGAAGGAAGGATGTTCAGATGAAAGTAGGCATCCTGAAGATCAAAAGTGGCCATCCAGACTCCCTTTCGCAATAGGGGAAGCATGAATTGTAGGGAGTTCATTCAGAATCTGCGGTACACAATGAAGGAATTCAGCATCCTGAGGTCTAGGATAGGTCTGACCCCACCATCCCTCTTGAGAACAGTGAAGTGTCAGGAGTAGAATCCAGTGCCCCGAGAGCTGACCGGAACTTCCTCTATGGCTTCTTTGTCCAAAAGGATGCCAATTTCTTGAAGAAGTGCAGGGGATGGCGGGGTAGTGACTACAACCGGGAGAAGAGGGTGCTGAATAAATTCTATCGAGTACCCTAGGGCAATGATGAATAGGACCCACTTGTTGGTCGTGATTCGACGCCAGGCAGGGAGGTACGGAGCAAGGCAATTGGTGGTGTGTGGTTGATCGGCCGAGCGGTCAAAGGCCCTGTTTGGAAGACTTAGGTGGTTTAGAGCGAACAGCTTGAGTGTTGACAGAGTACCGAGTCTTAGAGGCATAGGAGCCTCTCTGCCTTGCTGGTGAAAAATGAGGGTGCCAGGAGTGGTCAGGTGAGTGCTTCTGATAAGAGCGCTTAGACCATGTCCTGGACCATTGCTGGGATTTGAAGGTCTTGGACAATGGGGCGATCCCCAACATATGGGATGCCTTGATGCTCTTGTCCATGTCCTGTAGGACAGCATCCATAGTGACTTGGAACAGCCCCTGCCCGTCAAATGGGAGATCCTCAATGTAGGCCCTAGTGTCAGACTGAAGAGAGGTAGTACACAACCAGGAGTGCCTGCAGAGGGCAATTGCTGATGTCATTGTTTTGGAAAAAGTGTCAGGGGCGTACTTTGATGAGTTCATCTGCTCTTTGGCCAGGATGAGACCCTCTTCCTGAACACTGCGGAGTAGTTGGCACTTGTCATCAGGAAGAGAGGTAAAAACCTCACTTAGCTGTTCCCACAGGGTGTATTGATACCTGCTCATGCAAGACAAGTAATTCGTGGTCTTGACTCCTAGCGTGCTTGCTGAGTAAAAACGCCTTCCAAAGGAATCTAACTTTCTGCTTTCCTTATCAGACAGAGTTGAGTGGGTCTGTTTTGACTTTGAAGCCAAGAACAACTGTTGAGTTCGGTTTGGGATGGTTGAAGAGGAATTCGGAACACGACTCTTGTACCTTGTACATATGGTCAAAGCGGCATGACGAGACTGGACCAGATGAAGGTTTGTCCCAGGGGGCCTTCGCAGCCTGAAGGAGGGCAGAAGACATACGTTAAGCAATCGCAGTCAAAGTGTCCAGCTGGACCACATCAAAAACCGCATCCGATACAGTGGGTTGAGGTTGAACCACAGAAAGTCCTAAAGAGTGTGCCATGCGTTTGATCAGATCCCCATAGGAAGTCAGGTCTTCTGAAGGCGAGATCGGGAGATTGTCTGAGACTGTAGGTTTTGGAGAAGGACCATCAGGAGAACTGCGAACATCAGAACCACCGGCTTCCGAATCCTCACTGAAGAAGAGGCAGTAGTCAGGGTCAGTATAGGGGGCAACTGTCGAGGAACCTCAGTCGGTGCAGGGGCCGGCAAGAGTGGAGGCATTGAAGGGTCACCTGGAGGTTCCGAAGGCTTTGATACCAAAGCTGATGGGGGCATGCGACCTCTGTGGGGGGAGCGGGAGTGGTGGGTAGACAGCCTCTCCCAATCCGAAGGCCTTGCAGGGGTCAGCCATGGCATGGAGGTGGAAAGCGGAAATGCACCTTACATAAAGAGAAGCTGAAGCTGGTCCCAAGAAAAACATTTGTGGGGTGGGAGGGTGGAAATGCCCATGGGATCTTTCTGGAGAAAAGGTGTCTCTCCATGAATGATGGCCCACATGGTATCGGGGGCTGTCACATCTGCATGAATAATGGCAGTCAGTATCGATAGATCAGTATCGGTCACACTGCACCCGATCGGCGTCGATAGGAGATTGGGATCGGTCAGATGCAAAGACGATCTCGACGGAGACCTAGCCCTCTGTGGTGAATTAAGCAAGACCTCATTGATGTCAGATGCTGAAATTGAGAAAGGTTGGGTCTCAGAGAAGGATGCCAATGACGGGGTGTTCAATTGCCAAATAGGAGAGTCCAGGAGTTCTATAGGTGGTACAGGCAAACTTGTTGGCAAATCCACAGTTGGAACCCCTAAAGAAACGGGTTGCACTTGAACAGTTTGTGCAGAGCCCACAGGCTCGATGGTAGTGCCCAATTTAAGGGACTTATGAGAGCCCTTAGTGGAGCTTTTATGGCCCTTGGCCAAATTCTCTTTCTTCTTCTTCTTCGCAGGCATAGAAGAAGCGGACTGAGGGATCGGGATCGATTGTTTTGATGTCGGTGGACTGATATCGGAGGCTGATTTTGCTGGAGCCAGAGCCAAAGCTGTCAAAGTCGAAGGTCTTTGAGGTGCGTCAGAGCCATCATTTTTCCGAGTCTGATTAGAGAACTTCGCGCAGTGTGGGCAAGAATCAGGTTGATGGGCCTTGCCAAGGCAGAGGACACAGAGAGTGTGGCCATCTGGCAGAGCTAACTTGCTATCGCAGTTGGAGCAGCGTTTGAACCCCCCCCATGTTTTAGCCATAAACAAGCAGCGGAAATCAAAAAGTGAGGTGGGGGGGAGGAAGGGTGGCCGAGGGCCGGGGAAAAACCAAAGTCCTTTTTCTTTTTTTTTTTAGGTAAAGACCAAGATAAGTCAATGAAAAGAGAGGAGAAAAGAATACTGAAGAAAGAAAAAGGGTGGAATCCTGAAGAGCTGAGGTAATCTCACTGAGGTAAATCTCACCGACCGTGTTAACAGCGCAGCGGCCAGAAAAGAACTGGTGGGATGTTTGTGCCCCGCCCCCTGGGCATGCGTGGTGAGGTTCCTGTGCATGCCTGGGGTGAAGGTGCGAAAATCCTGGTAGAGCTTTCATCAACACCGATCGGATCAGTGCAGGCGCACTGTGTTCCCATGGGTGTGATGCACAGGGACCACGACGAAGATCTATTGCATTAATCTATCAGGTGCTATAGTGTTATCAAGTGGTTATCAATCACACATACAAGCAAGTCCAATGCACATGAGAAAGCACAGGCTGTGGAAAGTAAAAAAAAATTATGCTTGGGACTGTCAGTAACTTAGATATATCCCCCCTATAAGGAATTATGGTAAGAGCATAGATCAACAGAAAAGCAAACAAAAAAGAGACAGTATTTACAGGCATTCTATTTTGGGTATCCATTTCTGCTGATTTGAGCAACCCAGTTTCTAGTCTAGACTGCACCTCATTTTAGCTTTCAAATTAGTAATCTCCATTTTCTTTAAAGGCCTGTAACAGCGTGAAGAGTCCAGTTTTGATTTACAAAAATGCACGGAAGTAAAAAACTTCTTCCCCACTTCCCGTATGGCTGGTATATAAGTGTAATTTTACTTTAAAAGATGCTGGAAACATGCAATAATGAATCTCTCCGGTTTTGAGTCTACATCTGTGTGCATTTGAATCAGGACTCAATTTTCAACGTACATAGCTGGCTTCTTGATGATGAGGAGAGGGGCTGGCTACAAACAAATCGATATGCTGTTTTAGCAAACCAGATTATCATAATAACAACTCTGAATTATGCCAAAGGACCCATGTTAGTAAAGAAAAATAAGTTGTGCCTGTGTGGATGACTCAGGAGGAGAAAGAGGCGAGAACTGGGCGAGAAAGAGGGAGTGACTCTGATGGTAAGCAAGGGAACCTTTACCTTTTACCTTCTACTTCCTGTTCAAACCCACAGTCTCCAGAAGCTAGTAAAGCCTGGAGAGCCAGCTGATCATGACCCCTCACCTCACCAATGGGAAAATGAGCATGCTTCCTTTTACTTTGCCTGTGAGGACTGAATTTCAATCAGTGGCTGGATAACCAGATCTGCAGGCAACACACCAGCCAGCCTAGGGCTGAGCTGAAAAGGGAGTTTGATTTTTGTGAACATTTTTGTAGCCCCTGGCCTGAAAACAGTTTTTCCAA
>NW_015170940.1:155175-165917 GCF_001447785.1 Gekko japonicus
TTCTAGCTGAGAAGGAAGGCATCCCCATCAGATAACAGTTGGCACTGCCATCCCATCCTGTGCTGCAAAGAAACTGGGCCCCCATTGGCACTGAGGGTAATGAAGCTTTGTTTGCCTTCAGTGAGTCTGCTATCGGGCCAAATCTGATGAGCTGTGTAGCATGACTCTCCCAATGTGATCCCTAACTGAGCAGTGCCATGCAATGAAAACAAAGCAAATGGCACCGAAGGAGCAACAGGGAGGGACGGTGAACAGCTGTTAACAAAAGGTTTCCTTGGAGGGGGTGTGTGCTGCCCCCAGCCAGCGTTTGGCCCCACTTCCACCCTGTCTACTTGTGGTTTGAAATTCTCTGTTCCACAGCCAGGTAACCAAACAACATACTCTACCATAGTTCCCTGGGATTACAAACCCAAGCTCCAGCCCCCCCCCCCAATTACTAACCTTAACAACCATTTCAAAGGTGAAGACACCTGTAAAGACATAGTCAAAGTAACGGAGAACCTATAGAGAGGAAAGAAGTATAGATACAGTAACTGTACAGACAAGCCAGTTAGGCCTCACCACCACCACCTTCGGATAGATGACTCCAAACCAAATTTGTGGCTCAGCCAGACCTTTACTCCTGAGCTGAGGGCCCTATGATGGGAGCAAAACCTGTGCATAAATACATTTCAAATGGCAGCACTCAGAGGAAAAAGCTCCAAGTAACAAGCAGAAGAGAGAAGGTCCTATAAGCTTCCCAAAATCACTGAAGCAATCTTTTAGGCCATTTGGGTTACCCTTCTACCTGTTGTGAGATGTTTTAATATCACAATGGAGAGTTTTCCTGATCATCACTCTGAGTTAGGATTTTGAATATCTAACCTTAGTACCATCAACATGATAGAGTTCTCATTGTAAAGCTAGTGTCAATAACCTGTTTGCAGCAATCTGTCTCCATGGCTGCTCTGGCTCATCCCTTGACTGTTGATGCTGTTAGGAATGGGATGAATATTGGACTGCAAATGGTTGAAAGCAAGAGACGAAGCTTTTTCAATTTGGTGCAAGAAAAGCTCTTTTGGGGAACTGGGGATACTACCGAAAGGAAGTGGAAAATCTTGTGGTGTTGATAACCACAAGATGAGCAGGAGCAGGCTCTCAGGAAACAGAGAGACTGACATGGAACTAATGAATTGTGAGGTGCACAGCTCACTAATCACAGTCACACAATTAATCACTTAAAAAAATAAAAACAAATGTAATTTATCAACATACCTCCAGATTATTTTAACACAATACCCAACCAGCTGACCCCTGTTACTGGAAGTACAGAAAATACCCCCAAGGCCTTATCCGAAGCTCAAAGGATTTTGTCCATTTTTCAATAACTTTTCTTTTCAAATTTTGTTTCATTTCCTACACATTTTTGGCAAGGTTACAAAATCATTCAGTGCTGCCACATGGGATGCTACAGCTTGTGCTTTGGTTGAGCAATCACTTTGCAGCATTGCCTTCTACCTCCACTGTAGAGAGGACAGTGTCTCCTTGGGGTGAATTACTCCAGCTATGAGGTATGGAAGTTAGATGCCTGTTCTGGGCCCTATGATCCTTCCATTCATCTGTTAAATGGATTTGGGATCCTTTGGTGATTAGGGTGTATTTTATTATTTCAACCCTAATCCTAGCACAAAGGCTTCTTTTATTAGTACCCACAATACAGAAATCTAGGGTATCAATCAGCCTTGCTTCCTACCCATCCCCACTGGGGATACTGCTCTAATTATTTCACTCATTTTTCCTTGGGGATATTGCACCAAATCTGTCCAGCAAAGCTCTTGAAAAAGAAAGTGCAGTGTAAGCTGCTTGCAGAGCCTGGCCATGATTTATTTCTTCCCCTCCCTTTCTGCCACTGCCTCCCTCTTAACCTATTTAAACCCAGCTGCCTTTGGTCAAATCTGCCTTTGCATTTTTAAATTAGTTTCATGCTGCTGTGACGCCATCTTTCTCTATGCTTGTCTGAATGTTGTTTGGAGAAAATTCTTTTAAAGCAGTGCAGAGGTGCAATGACAGTGGAGCCGTCCGGAAAGGACGATAAACATATGTGGACGTGCAAAAGTATGCTAGCACTCTTGAGGTGTGAAAATGACACCAAATGTAGACAGCTTTTTTGAAGATGGAGTCAAAAGGCTGGGACACCGGTGGGAAAGACAAATGGAGGAGGAGGAGATTGGATTTATACCCCACCCTTCACTACCCAAAGGTTTCTCAGAGCGGCTTACAAGCTCCTTTCCCTTCCCCTCCCCACAACAGACACCCTGTGAGGTGGGTGGGGCTGAGAGAACTCTGACACAAACTGCTCTTTCAGGAACAGCTGTGCCAGAGCTTGTGACTGACCCAAGGTCACATCAGCAGGTGCAAGTGGAGGAGTGGGGAATCAAACCTGGTTCTCTCAGATTAGAGTCCGCACACTTAACCACTACACCAAATGCAGATTCAGCCTTTCTGTGGAAGTCATAAAGAAGGGAATAGGCTTTTTGCTTATTTCTATTTACTTCCGTAGCATCCCCCAACTGATCCTGCAGTAGGCTGTAATATTATGGATAACATTATGGAATTAGGAGGAGGACTGCTTCCACATCAAGGATTTCTCATGTCTCCTCCACTCGACTGGTACTTTTTTCATGTTTCTACACAGCATCATCCTGTTTGTGCACAGACCATTGATAGCCGATTCTTTTACACAAGAATTTTGCTTTATTTTAAACCTGCAAAAAAAAAAAAAAAGGTATTTCCTGGACAGGATGCTATCCATAGGAGCAGTTTCTTGTGTGCATAATTGCAGAACTTCAGTGAAGTGCTAGTCAGTTACTCTTTTCATTTCTTGATCACAGCAAGGGGCCAGTCCCTGGCAACAATTAGCATAAACAGGAGATAATCACCTGCCTTATAGACAGAGGGGATTGTCGGAGGCTCTGCAAATACAGGTTTGTTTGTTTTTTAAAAGGTTGTTAAAGGTATTGTTACTCCTATCCAGCATTACTCATGCTTTTTTTTTTAAAGCAGAAGATAATCACCTGTCTTTTGGGGGGGGGGAGAATTGTTCAAGGTGTTTACAAATACACGGAGTTTAATTCTTTTAAAGGTATTATGATATTTCTATGCAGTGCAGAGAATCCTGACAGTCATGTGAAAACATGGGGGGGGGCCCTTCCATGTACTACAGGCACAAGAGGGAAACCACCACTAAAAATGGGGAGAAAACAGATTACACGGAGCTTTCTGGAATTTCTGGAGTCTCCAGTCCACTGCAAGGGCGATTTCACACAGAATCGCATCAGCAACTAGAGTACCATGGAAAATTACCCTGGTGTGGAAGCAGCCTGGGAAGAACAATCCATCCCTAAATCACTTTTGTTAAAGATTCTCAGAAGGCCAGTGGATGGCTGAAATCCTTCCCATGGGGAAACAGTAGTTGGGAGAAGAGCATAAGGGAAAGCATAAACCTAGATCACAGTCTGATTACGCCCACTCACCTTGAGGTTACCTTGAACTGAAACATACATAGAGGAGAACTTATCATTATTCCTTTATTTTCTTAGATAATTTGGCCTAGAAATGTAAAAGACACCAACAGATCCTGTTTTCTCCCACCACGTAGGCTTACCAAGTGGGGGCGGGGGATCCGCATGTCTTCACAGGATCCCTGCCACGGGGACGGCGATACGTGTTGCACCCGCCGTCGCCCCGTTGCCAGATCGACGCGTTGCGTCACATCCTGGCGACGGCGGTGCAACACGTATCGCCGTCCCCGCGGCAGGGATGCTGTGACGTATTGCCGTCCCCGCGGCAGGGATCCTGTGAAGAAGGCACCCGCTATTGTGCGGAGTGCCCCAAGGTGCAGTGCTTTCCCCAATGCTGTTTAACATCTATATGCACCCCCTCGCCCAGATTGCCCGGAGACATGTGCTGGGTTGTCATCAATATGCTGACGATACCCAGCTCTATCTGTTGTTGGATGGTGTCTGGGCCAGTCTGCTTTAACAGAAGAGCACTCAGCTGATGCTGATAGCCCCAGCAGCACCTCTGAGGCTCAGCCAGCTGATGCTGCTAACGACCCTGAGACAGCAGAGGCAGGTCCTAGTGCCCCAGTTGATGAAGACAGCAGGCACTCCAGCCCCATGAACACTGGGAACACGGAAGAGACAACCCAAGATCGTGGGGAAACTTTACAGGCTGCCTCGCCTCTGCATTCCCCAGAGCCAGGGGAACACAGGAGGAGTCGGGCACGCTTGGAGCTCCTCGAGAGGAGGCAGAGCACACGCCTTGCTGCCCAGTGACTGCCAAATCAAGAGGAACACCTGGAGTTAATGGACAGCGCTCCTGCAAGCAACGAGACCCAGCTGTGAGCTGCTGATAAAAGGACAGGGCTGAAAGAAAGAAGGCGTGGGAGCAACGTGTTATCTCTCTGGAGAAGTGCCTCCACACCACACCGACCTGTTTCTGGCTGCTATTCCTAAACCTTTGGCCTTGACCTCGGACCTGCTTGACAACGCCTCTTGGACCTGCTTGAACGCTGCTTCTTGGACCCTCGGCTGGCTTCCCTTGTGTATGACCCTTGGACTGAACTCTTGACTCAAGCTTCTGGTTAGTGATTCTGCCTCGTCCCCTTGGTCTTGGCTGAGTCTGCCCTGACACAGGACAGATGGCCTGTCAGACTCTAGTCCAGGAGATCTGGACCTGGCATTGAAAGCCATGGCTGGTTGGCTTAGACTAAGCCAATTGAAATTGAATCCGACGAAGACAGAGGTCCTGTGCTTCAGTTGGAGTGGCCCAAGGTTAGGGATCCCTCTCTCGACCTTCGATGGGGTGCCGTTGGTGCCAGTGCTGGAGGTTAGGAGCTTGGGAGTGCTCCTGGACACCTCCCTAACGATGGAGGCCCAGGTAGCAGCCACTGCAAAGTTGGCCTTTTACCATCTATGGCTGATTAGGCAGTTGGTTCCCTTCCTTGAATGCAATGACCTAGCAATGGTGATCCACGCACTGGTCACAAGATTGGATTATTACAATGCTCTCTACATGGGGCTGCCCTTGTCCCAAATCTGGAAGCTGCAGCCGGTGCAGAATGCAGCGGCAAGGCTGCTGTTGTGTCTTCCTATGCGGGAACACATCCAGCCCACCCTAAAACCCCTGCACTGGTTGCCTATAGCATACTGGATACGGTTCAAGGTGCTGGTTCTTACGTTTAAAGCCCTATATGGCCAGGGACCTGCTTACCTGAGGGACTGCCTCTCCCCACATGTACCCCAGCAAGCACTAAGATCGGGCTCCCAAAATCGCCTGGTTCTTCCGGGGCCTAAAGAGGCCAGGTTAGCTACAACGAGAACCAGGGCCTTTTCGGTGGTGGCCCCTCACTGGTGAAACGAGCTCCCAGAGAACATCAGGGCCCTGCGGAACCTTTTACAGTTCTGCAGGGCCTGTAAAACGGAGCTCTTCTGCCAGGCTTTTAAGTAGGGTGCCACCTCGACTTTATGGCCCTGGCCCGATTACCAACTGTACCAACAGTACCAACAGCCCCACCAACTGACTCCTCCTTGGAACGCTGGGCAGCCGAAAAGCTGAGCGGGAGCCTGATGACACCATTCAGCTGATAGTTGATGTTAGAAGATCGCCATTTTTAAATGTAAGTTATGTTTAAATAGTATGATTTATATTGACTGATAGTTTTAATTGGAATTGTAATGTATATTTATTATCTTGTTAGCCACCCTGAGCCTGCCGAATGGCGGGGAGGGTGGGATAAAAGTGTAAATAATAAAATAATAAATAAATAAAATAAAATATACCTAAGAGGGAGGCCAGAAAGCAGCCAGGAACCCCTCCAACATGTTAGATCCAGTTCCAGCTGAGAGTCCGCCTTCCAAACGCCAAGGAAGGGGACATCAGAGGGAGGGAGGAGAAGAAGCAGTTAGACACCTCTCCATCATGCTTGGATCCAACTCAGCTAGGAATTCACCTCCAAGAAACATTTGGTATTAAACCTTAATTGTCATTTGTGTTAGTTTTCAAATCCTTTGAGCCCCTTTGAAAGTCAATTTAAAGCTTAAAGGTTGCAGAAAAATATAAATAGGTAAGTACCCAAAGCTTCATCTAGGAAGTGGAAGAACAAGTGCTTCAGTGGAGATTCACAGAAGATAAGGCTATGTAGACAGAACTTACATTGTTACGGGGAGCACTTGGTTGAACAGGATCTTCAGCGGCTAGTGCAATGCTGCTCATGGCAATCACCATCAGGATGGTGATCTCAAAGTAACGCAGATTGACAATGTAATGACACAGCCTCCGGAATCTATGAGAAATATACAAAAGCATGATTTATTAAGAGGCACCAGTGCCAGGCAGATGGGCACATTTCCCCTGTTGTATCAGGTATCTGTTGGCTACCATCGATCACCAGTCTTGGGTTCTGGATCATATGCCAATCTTCCTAGTATCTCCTAGTACTGTTCTGAATCAATCATATGAATCCCACCAGTATGATACTCCTCCTTCTCTGACCAAGTTCACATGCATTCAGACAAGCTGGTTTTCGGCATCCATCAGTGCTCCAAAAAACCAGCTCTTGCAATATCAAGAGCCACTCCTTTGAATTAAATCACAAATATGGAGTGACCCAGTCAATTAACCCATTTTCTTATTTTAATGCTATGTGGGCTATGGTATCCATATAATGGCTCCTGCAAAGTCCAACAAACACTCACGGATTAGTGGTGGAAAGAATGAACATAGAGCTGTATGGTGGCATGGGCTTGGGACCATTATCTCCTCCATCATCATCTTCTTCCTCCTTTTTCTCTTCCTCCTTCTTGGGCAGAGGCTCAGGGTTGGCATTCTTATTCACTGGCAAGCAGGAGAAGTACAAAGAGAGTGTGGTCAGCCTCAAAGTGTTACTTTTTCCTGTGCTTACTTGGTATGGATTCAGCCTATACCAGATAAGGTAAAGCTTGTATTGAATTGCAGAATGGCCTGGTTCTATTGCAGTTGACCCATTTCAGGAGGTCCATCCCAGAGGAGAAGGGAGAATAACAGGGTTATTGATGTGAGTTCAGGCTCATAAAATGCCCCTAGACTATTTGTTGTTTAGGGATCTGTCAGAGGAATACTATGTAGGGATACACATAGGTGCAGAGTGATTGGACTGGCACACTGGCATATATCTACACAAACACAGAGTCCCAAATATGTATTCACTTACCTACTCCATTTATCTGCTGTCTTTCCATAAAAGGCTCAATGGCACTTACAACTGAGAGTACTAATATTTAATAAATGTACCATCTTTATTTGATATCTGTCAGGTATAGAGTGTTTCCATCTGTGCTTGGGGCTCTTTGACAGTGCAACACAACAGGCATATTCTCAGGCTGCTATGACAGATACCTATAGACTCATCCAAAGAGATCCTGTGTACCTTCAGGACTCCAAGAATGTACAGAGATATCAATAAATACATTCAGACACTAAAGGGGGGATACCCACATGTGATAGACTGCACTTTTAAAAAGCTTAGAAGTGCTGTACAAACAACTAAAAGACTGTGAAGGGTTAATACTTCACAGGAACAAAGAGCCTTGAGTGACAGGCTGCTCCAAGCAATCTGATTGGTTAACATCAGCTGAGCAGAGAAAGACTTGACAGCTGCATGCTGAGGAGAGATTAAATCAGATGTCCACCTTGACTGAGCTGAGTACTGACAGTCTGATTTCAGCCCTGGCTGAGAAGAGTAGAGCAATGACAGTTTCAGAATTGAGCCTTAGCTGAAAGAAGTTTAACAGAGACATGCGGACTGTGGGAAAGTTGGCAAGGAAGTTTGGGAAGTAAACAAAGACTCCCATTTGGGCCAAGGAAGGGGGATAGATCTTCTAGAGAGAGAATTCCCTACCCACTCAAAAAGGGAGTTAACTCTGAAGAGTACACTTAGGTACAAAAAATCAAAGGCACAGATATAGAATGGGAGGGACTTGGCTTGACAGCAGCACATGTGAGAGGGATCTGGGTGTTCTGGTTGATCACAAGCTAAACATGAGCCTGCAGTGCAATGTGGCTGTGAAGAAAGCTAATGCAATCTTAGGATGCATTAACAGAAGCATTGTGTCCAGATCAAGGGAGTTGGTAGTTCCGCTCTATTCTGCTATGGTCAGGCCTCCCCTGAAGTACTGTGTCTAGGTTTGGGCACCACATTTTAGGAAGGATGTTGACAACCTCGAGCATGTCCAGAAGAGGGCAACCAGGATGGTGAGTGGGTTTGAATCTAAGTCTTATGAGGAAAGGCTGAAAGAGTTGGGTATGTTTAGCCTGGGAAAGAGAAGGCTTAGAGGGGACATGATTGCAGTCTTCAAGTATTTGAAGGGCTGTCATGTAGAAGATGGAGCAGATCTATTCTCTCTTGCTTCGGATTGCAAGGCTAGATCCTAACTGTAAGTGCGGGAGGTGGATGTTTTCAAGCGGAGGCTGGACGACCATCTTTCGGGTATGTTGTTGAGCTATCTTTTGGCTATGCTCCTGCAGAGTGCAGGGGGTTGGACTAGATTACCTGCAAGGTCCCTTCCAACTCTAACATTCTATGATTCGATGAATTCTACTAATATGAAGGGGGGGGGAATCATCATCTTCCCCACTTTTCATGATTTCATAAATTGCTATCATATTCCACTGTATATTTCATCTTTGTGTTTAATTGGGGGGAAGGTTAGAGTGCAAGACAGCCTTACGCCATATTGTCCAGCCTGCCAGTTAAGATCTGCCCCATAAGCTCTGTTCTCTGTGCCCCTGCCTTCAGAGGTCAGGCAGGCAGCAACCAGAGATGTGTTTTATTTCCTGCAGTGGCACCTCATTTATGGAATGCTCTTCCCCTTGACGCTCACTTGGCTCTTACTTTGCTTTCTTTTAAGCACAAGGCCAAACTTTTTGGTTCACCCATGGCCAGCTTCATCAACACTACAATGCAGCATCCTGACGCCAAGGTTTTCACACCTGTCCAGATGCCATCCTTTGAGTAAGGTTTTAGATTACAATATTGGCCATCCCCTCTAGGTAACCACCCCTCCCTCCATGCAACCAATAGGATTGTTTTTGGGATGGACTAACAGGTAGGTGGGCCAAGAGGTTGGAACAGTTACCACCCATCTCTTGAACCCACTAGAAAAGGAGAGAACCAGTCACCTGGCCCCTCCTACTTGATCAACTAGCATCTCCCCTTGCAACAACCCCTGTCTGCTTTTAACCCCTCTTAAGTCCCCCTTGCTACCCCCAACCCTTGCCTCTACTGCCCATGCGTTCCGGCTGGTTCTGGTCGTGTGTGAATTCCTTATTTTTCTATTTCTTCCCCTCTATTCTTCATTGGGACCACCAAGCTGCAAGACAGATAAGTATCACCCGTCATCACCCCCACCTGCTAATGCAACCGTGCTTATTTTAGTACTGGAATTCTTAGGAACTTGATTGAATGTGTGAGTGCATCAGTATTGTTTGTATGAAATATACTTTTAAGTAAAAGACATCTATTTTAAACTAAGCCTCGAATCCTTTACTGGTGACCCTTGGTGGGAACAGGACTTTGGTATGAACTGGCAAGAACCCATTTATAAATTGTCAATTGCTGTAAATAAAGCAATTCGCCTAACAGATCTTAAGAGTAGGGATGGGCATGAACCTCCCCATTAACCTAATTTCATCACAAACATGGATGGTTTGTGAGGCCTCAGTTCATGAGATCATGTTGCCCACGAACTGCTGTGTTTTTGACAGAGGTTTGTGGTGGTTTGTGAACTAGACGATCAATTAATCATCAAAGCAACAGGAGGGATGGTCTTAGCATCACCAGCTGCCCTTGCTATTTTTGTTGTTGTTCAGTCGCACAGTCGAGTCCGACATCTAACTTGCCACCCACTACCACGCTTGACCTCCCACCTCCCCCATGCACTTTGGAACCTAAGATCCTTGACTACTGCACCTCTGGACACTCGCCCTCTGGGCTTGGCATCAATGCGCGGATTTAGATATCCGCACGCAAGGGGGCGTCTTCGCTATTAGATATATAGATATTGTGTTATTTTTGAGTTTCAAAATGCCTTGAGTAAGTGGACAAAATTTACTTCTTCCCCGTGTGGACATTTTTAAAACTCCAGCTTGGTCCATCCATTACCTGTAGTTCCCACTGTCTCCTTAAATGAAACAAAGCCTTCCCCCAACTTCAACTATCTAGCTCTAAGGATGCAATGCATTTGGTACTCACCTTGCATGGTAGCATTGTTAATAGGTGGTGGGAAAGAGGGTGGGATCTCCACTGTTGTGTGCTCTGGTTTCTTAGCCGTTTGGGGTGGATTGTTTTGGGTGGTGGGGTTAGTAACAATGAGGCTGTTCTCAGGGTTCTTAGGGGGTCCTGGGTTGGATGGATTACTCGGGTTATTGGGCACACGACGACTGCCAGAATTCTGAGAGTTAGGGAGTGGCTGGTCTAAGGGAACAGGTAGGTTTTGAGGGTTGTGGCTTGGTGTGGAGTTTGGGTGACTGCCTCCTTTGGTAAGATTCTGAGGGTGGCTGATGGGGTGAGGATCTGAGGTTTCATTGGTTGCCAGCTTATTGTTCTTCATGTTGTCAATATCCTCAGCCACAGGGGGCTCTATGCGTCCCATATCTTGTTGGATTGGTCGTGTAGTAGACAGGTTTGGTCCAGGTGGAAGGCTGGAGCCTTGGTTCTCTCTCTA